>NC_056743.1:656634293-656911793 GCF_019279795.1 Protopterus annectens | reverse complement strand
TGCTCTGTTATGTCATCTTTCCTATGATATATCCAGGTAATGAATAAAAAATAACACTTAAAACCAGTACATCCGCCTGACAAGTAAACAAGGCCATAGATAAATAAGTAAGGATTTGGGCCACATACTTTTTCATTTACACTGTACTGAGGATGTGAAATACAGTTATATATAGGAACCCAATTAAGAATAAACATTTCACTTTAGAACTTAGATGAGGAAGACAAAAATAGTTCACAGACAAATGTTGAAGAAAAGGCTGTTCAGTAACAACCTGTCAGACAATCAAAAATCATAGAGAATATGGCACTGAAATGTCACTTCCCAGGAAAACTTATATGTATCTGCTTTTATGAGGAGTATCTCAGATCTGTATTGTCTTTCAAGGAAGGTCGTTCTGCCCACAATCCACTATGTAGTGAGACTAGCTCAGAGGTTTGTACATTCGAAGCAGACGTTTTATTTCATAGCAGTCCATGATTTGCAATTCACTTTGTTAATTAATTAAATTCTTTCAGCAAACTTACAATGAACAAATACATCAGACACCTGATGTTCCAGTAATTGTCCCATTTCCTGAAAGAACTTATTTCCTGTTTGAGCTTCAGAGATTTTTTTTTTGTCTTAATGTTTAAATTTAGCTATAAATATACAGGAAACGTCATCAGATAAGACAATGTAAAATGTCTAGCCTGTGAATTTTCCGTCATAGTATAAAATTGTGATTATTTTTCCCAGTGTTAATATTAAGTTCCTTTAATTCTTGTGTTGACTTGTTTGCATATGGGAACAGCACTACAGTTTGCCAGTAGGTGGCACTTGTAAATGGGTATATCTCAACATTAAGCATTTTCTAAGACATGTCCTAACCTGTAATTCTCAATTAGGTTTATCTCAGGGTTCACTCCTGCTGTCTGACGTACGACAGATATAATGTTAAATCATTAAGTATCAAATGCAACATTCTAGAGAGTAAAATTAGACATCAAATTGATGAGTTATCCATAATTCCTACAGCACTTACACATCCACTATTTTAGCACAGCACAATAGTTTTATTATTGGTCACTGCTGAGCAGCAATGGAACCACTTTATGTAGTGAACCTCTAAAATGGATGAAAGTACCACATTCACTTTTGCCTTCCACCACCAATGAACATGCTGTCGATTTGAACCTTATGTTCTCCAAACCATAAGTGCAGTTCTGAAATAAATTGAAACAAAAGTATATATTTGTGATTGTTGAAGGGTACATGCTCCCTTAAATTTCAATCATAATGCAAAAAAGCCTCCTATTCACCCACTACAGTTTACCATTCCACACAATAAAATACCTAGTCCTAACACAAACTGATATTGGAGTATCCAGTCCCCCAATATCAGTGATATATACATTGGCTCTAGATGGTTGTCAATATTGAAGTGAATGAAACCCCTATGTCATGTACAAAAATGAGGAAAAGGGGTTGTGGATGGATGGCTGGATGGATGGATGGCTGGATGGATGGTTGGATGGATGAATGTTTAGATACTCAGGAATATCAATTATATATACTCAGGACAGTAGAATAATCTATGCTACCTAGCATTACATGTTCCATATCATATTTGCAGTCCTAAAATAAAGGGCATCATACCTCCCAACTGTACAGTTTTTTGCAGAATGTCCAGATTTTTGCCTCATATTTTTGGTGCATTTTCATAAAATTGTGGTTTTCTGGAAAATTAGTAGCAACTCATTAAAGACTGAAGTTAGAAAATAAAGACAGACATTTGAGTTTCAGACTTCATACCCTTCAGAAAATTAATGCTAATGTAAAACCTGTTATTCTATCAACTTTCTAAGTTTGTAAGTGCAATATTTAAAAATTGTCTCTATTTTTGGGCCTTTGCCCCACTTTTACTTATGGCTTTGTCCAAATTTCTTGCTCTAAGACTTTGAGAGGTATAAAGGGCATTGCTAATCAAAAAAAAATCTTCATTCACCTGCTGAATCTACCAGTCCCACCAAAAAGACATAATTAAACTTGGGATAACCGAATAGTACGTGCTGTAGACCATGATGCAGTTCATCATAAAATCCAACAGCAGTAATAAAATGTTTAAAATCCAAAATGATCTTCATTCACATACAACACAATATGACTGTTGCATCCAACAGCCCAATGCCATGTAATAATCATGAAGACACAAACCACTCATTTACATACCTGAACAGTAAGTGCTTCTTCAGCCAAACGTCCAACATGTGCAGATCCAGTGGGATACATAGTGGTCTCCATATTTCTAAATAAACACAAAACTGCAAAAGCAAGAAAACAACTAGAAATTGCCAGTACAGTGACTGACATTAGCAGTACCACAGGTCTGAGTATGGACCCCTCAGAGAATAATATATCGCCGTACAGGAAAATTAATAATTGGCAGTACTTGCACTGATTGTTTCATCAGTTCCATGTAATTGACAACAGCATCATTGACTAATATCTTAAAACAGCAAAGCATTAAACCTACACCCTTACATCTATGTAAATACTCAGTGAGATCAAACATTAATATGGATACCTTCTTGCCACTTTGTGATCTCACTTTAAGCATAATGCTACAGCTGATAGCAGCAAGAGTTGATCAACTTGTTCAAAACAGTTTCAAATTAACAAAAAAGTATACATGGATAGATATATTTAGAGATTCATGAGAAGTGGTTTGGCTTTAGCTGCATATTACAAATGAACATTACTGCCTTGGGCTATAAGCAACACCTGCCCCCACCCCAGTAAGGTTACAATATAAAGCACAAAACCATAGTTACAATCATAGCTTCTCATGATTTCACCACCTTACTCTCAAACCAGTGTCTTTCAGTGCTATTTTAGTGACAGTAATAGTATCCAGGCTACAACTATTGCAGCACACACACACACACACACACACACACATATTTATATATATTTAAAAAAAATCTAAACTGCAAAATATTGACAGCAAAAATACCTAAACTCAAAAATTCTCTAAACATTAAATACCAAGACAACACATTTATACTAGGGAAGGGATTATGCCCTTTCCCCACTGTTGTGTGACCTTGGAGTTTGTATGTATAATTACCAGGAGGTGTGGGGTGCAGGGGTGGGCTTGTCCCCCTCCAAAAACATTGGTTTTGGATATGGTTAGAATTTGTTGATATTTAGTGTTGATATTTTTGACTTTAAATATTTTCTGTTGATATTTTAGCTGTCCATATTTTACAATGAAGATTGTTTTAAAAAAAAATATATATATATATATATATATATATATATATATATATATATATATATATATAGTACTTACGTATTATCGCCACCAGATTTTTGTGGTAGTAGTGGTTGCTTCCCAACATTAAAATCTGACCGATGATGTTGTAATCAAGTCATACAATTTGTTTTCTTTCACACTTACAGTTGTTGTACTGCAAGGTTATCAGTAAAAATTAAAAACTTCATTTGGCTGTTTTGTATGCACTTCCCCGGCAGCATGTCATGTGAAACCTATCTTGCCCTTGCAAAACACTATTTTGAAGCACTCCTGACTACAATCTGTGACAACCTTCCCCCGCATAGAAAAATGAAGACAAAACCAGGAAATGAACAATCCACATATTTTCCGTAGTAATACCTTCCAGAAAGCAGTGAAGTACAATCTCAGTTTCTCTAAGGATACCACCATCAACAACACAAAAACAACCCACTACTGACAAGTTCTCCTGTCAGAAACAAACCCCAGAATTACCTGTCAACATCATCCACCAACATTTTTGAAAGCCATTCCTTACTGCAACTTGCTGTTACCAAAACTTTCCTTTCAAGTCTGTGTGCAAAGTGTTAGATATAAAGACGTTACCTAAACATTTCTATATGTGGCGTGGGTGCTTTTCTTGGCAGCGTTCTTTCCTTACAGTCACAGTATTCCTTTTGGCAGTAACGCAGCAGCCGTGAGAATTGAAGTGTGCGTGTGTAATGCACAAAAACAAGAAGGAGAATCTCACATTTATTTATCTTCCAAAATATTTCCCAAACTTGTTTTTGCTTAGTAAAGAAGTAAAATTACACCTTACGATGTTTCCTGCACTCCATTTCTTTGCAGCATGTGAGTTTCGCAGCCACGAAAATCTGGTTGCGATAATACATACTATATGTATATATATATATATATATATATATATATATATATATATGTATATATATACGCTCAACACACACACACACACTTATATAAAACTACCTTTTCACCATATTTCTACATGGGATCAAGGTATTTAGTCAACTCTCATTAACTGTCTTAATTCAGTACTGGTCCACCTTCTTTAGCAGTCCTACCTGACTGTCACAGGTCTTTCTCATGTAATTCATTTACCTCTTTGCTCGATGTCCTTGTTTTTTCTCTTGCCTTCTTTCTTTCTGCCCCAATTCTTCTTCAACAGATTATATTCTACTTTCTCGCAGATGTGCGCAAACCATCATGATCTGTTCTTTTTGACTCTCTCTGCCATTGGAGCTATTTTCGAATCTCTCTGATATCATTTTTTTAGTCCCACAGTATTCATCCTACCAGCCATTTCAGGCACTTCATCTCCATCACCTTTAGCTTCCTCAGTCTGCCTTCACTTCCCAGATTTCTGTACCATACAGAAATACTGTTCACACCACTGGTTTGTACGTCTGAATTTCCAGACTCTTTGGCATTCTTCTGTTACACACACTGTTGCAAACTCTATGCCAATTGACTGCAGCTCCTCTGCGTTTAGCTTTGACTTCCTATTTCAGAATTTTCTTCTCCTCAGCCATCCCTCACAGATACTTGAATTTGCTAACCTTTTCCACTATTTTCTCCTCCATCTTAATTTTCAGGCTCTTCCAAGTTGATGTATTTGCTGTCTGGGCAACTGACTTGTCTGTACATAATTTCATCTCATTTGGTTAGGTTTTCTATTATATTTCCTTATCAATGGCTGAAATTCCTGTTCAGGGTCTGCTTGTAATGCCACATCAGTCGTACCTTTCAACTATACAGATTTTTGCAGAATGTTCAGAATTTTGCCTCATATTTTTGATCTGTTCCTTATAAAATCTGCATTTTTCTGGCAAATCACTGTGGATTGACATCATTAAATAATGACAGACATTTGAGTTTCAGAATCCATATCCTTCAGAAAATGCATGTTAATGCAAAGCATATTATTCTGTGAACTTTCTAAGTTTATAGCAGCAATATTTAAAATCCGTCCCTATTTTTGGACCTTTGTGCCCCCATTATTTTAGGCCTTGTCCAGATTTTTTGCTCTAACAGGTTGAAAGATGTGCACATCATCTGTATATAGAAGCTTTATAGATTTGTCCCAGTGTTCTGTTTGATAATGTAGTCCATCACCAGCTCAAAGCTGAGGCATGATGCCCACCCACTCCTACTGGGAACCCCTCTGTGAGTCGGAATGCTGTTCATACTTGTGACATTGGTCCCTTGTACATAGCCTGCAGTAATTCTACCAGTGTTTTTGGAACTTCAAACTATCACAGGACACCCAAATCAGCTTTCTTGGGACTTTGTGATACGATTTAACCAAGTCCAGGAATGTCCAGTTGGACTATTTTTTTCCCTATACAGCTGTTTTGCTGATATCTATCTCAATGAAAATATGGGGTCAATTTTTCTTTCTCTACATTATTTAGATTGCTTTATATTAACTCCTTACACAAACAAATGTCTTTTGATCTACAGAGTTTATATTACTTTCCATTAACTACTTACACCAACTAGTGAGTGTCCCTTGCCTCAGAAATTATGTGAAAATTCTGTTAAGCCTTTATAATGAAGAAAAAGTCAAAGTGCTCCCATTGTATCCAAATATAGCATAATCTGATATCATTATTGGGTGCAGTATTACTTTGTTTTAACTACGTGCACAATGTCTAAAAGTTCTCAGGTATTTATTCTAAACAGATCTTCTAAACATGTTTAGTTTACTAAGAATGGGATTTAATTACTTCCAATCAGTCTGACATCAATTGATTGGGTCTTTGTTTAGTCAACGAATTAATATTACATTGAATGGCTAAACATCGAATGTTACCATCAAAGTTTACTTTCAAGACACAGGCAAATCTTAGAAAAGAAATGCATCACATGGTCATAGTTGGCCAACATAAATGAACCTCGTACTACTACTTACTAACCGGTAATGTAGATATAACAGAACTTGCCATTTCTCCAATTTAGTGTGACCTCAGAGTTAGTATATATAATTAGTGGGGGATGTGGAGGGAACACCCCCAACAACAGAAGGATTTGGTGAACACTGGGCAATACTTATGTGGGGGGCTGTGCCCCTCACACCCCCCGCTAATTATATATAACAGCTCCAAGGTTGCACTAAATTGGGGAAAGGGCAGGTTCTGTTATAACTATGTTACCGGTTAGTAAGTAGTAGGTTGTGGTTTGTTTATGTTGGCTAACTATGGTCATTTGATGTATTGCTATGTGAAGATTTCCCTGTTTGGTAAAAGTAAACTTTGGTGTGTAATGCTCCATGTTCAGCCATTCAATGTACTATTAATTCGATAGCTGAGCATAGACCCCAACTGAATTATTTTTTTACTTCTGAAATATAGCCTGACCCCTACCAATGCCTTAGGGTCATACTCACAAATAACCTACATTGCATCCTACAAGTCTGTAAAGGCCTCCGATCCACCCTGGAAAATACACTCAAAATATTGCTGGGTAAAATATCTGAAAACACAATTTCTGCATGCTATAATACCTATCACAAATGTTGGTCTTTCTCATCAAGCGAGGTAACTATAGTCAGTAGTAACATAAACACACCTA
Source organism: Protopterus annectens (assembly GCF_019279795.1). Lineage (NCBI taxonomy): Eukaryota > Metazoa > Chordata > Ceratodontiformes > Protopteridae > Protopterus > Protopterus annectens. The sequence goes on along the minus strand of NC_056743.1, from coordinate 656,904,925 downwards.
AACCAATTATATACCTGTCCCAGATGCTTCAATAGAGACAAAATCTGATTCTTCATCTTATACATTTCAGGTCTCACCACACTATCCCTTAGTTGTTTTATCTCACCCTTTCTATTTGATGCAAATATTTTATATGGTCTCATTATTTTAATTTGCACAGCATGTACACCAGTCCAAATGGCCAATTTTTCCGGCACAAAGACCTCACAGTTTTGTCTTATTTCTTTTGCAGGTAGCTCATTGATTAAAATATTTCCCCTGTGTTTCCTAGAGTTCAATGTCCTTTTCCTTTTGCTTTTGTTTTTGTTCCTCCTGCTCTGTTATCACAAATTAATAGTCATCCTTCAAGTCCTAATTCTCTTTGTAACAAATCTGGGAGCTCATGGTTTTCTCCATTACATCCTCTCATACCGTGCCTTCTTCGATGTAAATTTCAAGCTTTCGCTCACTTTCTGACTCTCACGCTGCACCACTTCCTTCGCTTTGAGCCCAGGAGCCTGAGTCTCCATTCCCATTTGTGATTCTTTAACTCAGATTCTTCCAATCCCTTCAACTGGTTCAAATCTGCCATATTGTTTGCTTTCACCTCTGACCACTGCTGCTTTTACAACCTCTTTTTCATCTTTCTTTTTTGCTTTTTAGCAATTTTTCTACAAGAACTTCAAATCCTCTCCACTTGAATTGTTTGAGAAAATCAAAATCAAACTTCTACAGTTACTGATATGACTGTGAATGTTTATTCATGCAGCAACTTGAGAAAGTCTACTCATCACTGCACTGAAAGTCATGTCAGCCTTACGTCAGCTTTGCTGTTAACTCCTAGGTGTTAATTTCACAGCTATTTTCTGAAAGCTGTTCTATCACTAGATGTTTTGCAATGAGCTGGTACTTGGCCTTCTGCTGTTCTCTATCGCTAAAATGTGTTGTCATAATAGCAGAAAAGATTAAGGTTAGGAGTTGCCAACAAACTCCATTCTGTAGTCACAGGTTTGATTCTCGTAGTCTCCAGTATTATATGACATAACTCTAAGTACATTATTTTTAACTAACCCATGTTCCTATGTGAACCCATCACATTAGCTTGACATCTCTTGCCTAGTCTACAAAACAAAAACAAATCACAAATTGTTGATGATGTAATCAGTATATTGGCTTAATACTATTGTGACATCACAAGTATCAGCTTCATTCAGAATTTTGTGAACTAAAATTCTGGATGTTTTGCTAGCTGAGCTGATGCTTAACAATTTCAAGACAAACTCTATGCATTTTGCTAGAAGTATAGTTACAAATACAACTGATTCAATTACTGTACATTACACCTGACACTGGTATAGCTGTGGTGGTGGTGCTGCGGTAGCATTGTCACCTCACAGTACGATGTTGTACTGTTTGATTCTCAGCTAGAGAGTCTTCTGTGTGGAGACTGCGTGAATGGGCGTACCTTCATTGAAGGTTGTACATCAGGGCTGGCAACTCGGCACGTAAAAAAATATACTGCCAATCATTAGCGGACTGGAGTTCCGCTGTGGCGACCCCTAACCAGGAAAAGCTGAAAGACACAAACAAACACCTGACACTGGTATGTCCTGTATGTGGTAAAGCAGTCAAAGGAGCAGTAGTATTCTGCTTAAATAAAAGGTCTTTTCCCGGCATGTTGACATTAGTACAAGTAAGGGGCATACTAAGGGAGAGTTTGCCTCTAAAGGTGGTCCCCTTCCTTACTAATGAATCTAAAAAAATGAATGCCAGCTCTATCTGTCTGCTAGTCCTTCTGTGCTGTCAATTTTATTACTTCTTCCATGTGGAGAGAATTCCACTAGTAGGAAAGGTATCACTGTTGTACTGCTGGCTTTGCAAAGTGTTCCATACGTAAGAAATAACACCTCCTCTCCGAAATTTGAAATGGCTATTGTTGCAGTCTGAGTTATACTTATTTATGGCTGATATCAGGGTTATTTTTTTCATAAACTATGCAGAGACCTAAGCAATCTGTTTTGATACACACACACACACACACACACACACACACACACACACACACACACACACACACATATGTACAGCTCTTCATAATCTTAAGATTAGGTGACTGCCTTCTTACTAATCTGCCATAAATGTCTTTACAAAGCTATGAGAGCAAAACATTTTGCTTGACTACACCTGGGATACAAATTAAGCATAGCATTCTTTAGATATATTGTCTCACTTTGAAGCTAATGTTATTCAGGCAGAGCTTGAAGAGATCCTTGCCTCAAAACATCGGTGACTTTAGTTTATGAAATGGATGAGGAACAGCGCGTTACTTGATTGAGTTAAACTGGACTAAATAATCACTTTCCACACACACACACACACACACACACACACACACACACACACACACACACACACACACACACACACATGCATGCACATACATTTATCCTGTCCAGTCTTATGTTTAGTATATCTTTGTTTCACTTTCCAGTTTGCTTATTTCTTCTCTGAGTAGGTACTACATTATTTTTGCCCTTTTCTGCTGCCCCTTTAAAATCTTTATATTTGTTATGCTTATCCTCCTTACTCTAAACGTTAAGCTTATTCAGTTGTCCTCCTGCTTCCCTGTTATGTGCTCTTTCATAAGTTCCCGTGTGTCTTTTTATAACGAATAACTATACCTGGTCATCCAGCACTATACTCAGCAACAATTAGTGTTTTCTTATAGTATTGTTCAGTTTCTTGGCTTGCACTGGGATGTGCATTTATTCATTTATTTATTTATTTTTGGCAAGTACTGGGATATGAATTTAAACTGTTTGTATATAACTAAAATATTGTACTATGTCGATCATTTGGCAGCTTAATTATTTACTAGATTTATCTTAATGGGGTCTCTTTCTGATCACACACACACACACACACACACACACACATATATATATATATTTTTTTTTTTTTTTTTTTTATACACACACACACACACACACACACATATAAAAGCACACAGGATTTCAAAATATTCCAGTTTACTTCACAGAGAAAAGATAGACAAACCACACCTAACTCTAACACTTGAAGATAGTGATAAATTTCACTGACTGTTTCTCAGTAGATTTTAACATATAATGATCAAAGAGGCAGCACACTGTTTTATAGGTTTGTTTTACGTGCAAATGAGTAATATTACATTAAAGGTGTTATAAAGGCAAAGTGTCTTTCTATGTCTGATAAGCAAAAAGCCCACACACTGTATTTAATTTGGTTATACATATGCACAGAAGGCATCACATTAAAGCAATTCCAAAAATAGAATGTTTATAAATACAATTCATAACTACAAGCAAATAGAATAAATAAATAGAAAAAATGTGTTGGACAAACACAATATAACCAGAACAAACATTGCATGTATAGTATAAACAAATACATTCAAACATGCCCATAAACATGAATTTCACAGCTGACTACATAGTATGTGTTTATGAAGGGCACTTATCATCCTTATGCATCAAGTAACATTCATGTTGGCAGAATTTCAGGAAACTAAACAAACAACTTTCTCTGTGAAAAAAACAACATAATGTTTATTAGTTTGACTGTGCATAAACACTGAAGGCATAACACTAAATCAATTCAAAAGCAGAATGGTTATCAAACAAACATACAGCCTTCACAGTGAAAAATAAGATCTGATAGTCAAAAGGGCTGCACATGGTCTTAGCCATAATTATATAAGGCATCACATTAAAGTGGCTGGAAAAACAAAATTCTTATTAAACCAGACTTGCCCATATACATCAATATTACAACTAAATAAGTGAATATGCTTCTCATCTCTATACATCAACTTGTGGGCAAAAGGTTAATGAGCAGACACACCACTTCTCAGTCAAAAATAACATCTGATAAGTGAAAAGGTTGTGCAGTTTTTTAGTTTGATTATGCATGCACCCCAAAAGCATCATATTAAAGCACGTAAAAGCAAAATGCTTATTCAATCAGCAAACAGTCTTCTCAAAGAAAAATATAACATCTGATAAGCAAAACGCCTACACACTGTTTTTAGTGTGATTATGCAGCCACACAGAAAGCATCGCATTAAACAGTTGCACAAACAGTATGCCTGTGCAAACAGTTAATGACGGAAGGATGTGTTAAGCACTAAAAGCAAAATCATAGAATATAACTAGAACAAATATTAACTATATCATGCAAATAAGCTATATTTGCTCATTCAAGCCAGGGCTGAATAATACTCCTGTTTCATTTATTCATATTCTTTCTTTATTGATAAGAATGTATTTAATATTTGTTTTACTCATACAAGAATTATATACGACAGCACAATGCCCACAGAAGTGAATGTTGCCTCTGAGTGTGTTAATGTATGCTTATAGAGTGTACTTCTCATTTTTTATTTTGAATATCACCTATGTGGGTAGAATTCGAAATAGAAATATAGATATAAAAATACATTATAAAGCAACAAAATAGAAGAGAAGAAATAACATTACACCGTTTCAAATTGCATATACACTAACAGAATGAAAATAATCATTCATAGTACTTCAGGTTTCATATTCACAGATTTAGAGCAGATTCGCAGATGGCATTATCGTCAATGTGGCCATTAAACCAGGTACCTTGGTGTATAACTATTTCAACAACTTATGACTTCAAAATATGCTGACTACCTTAAGCAAAAATCTAATCAATAAATCTAATAAGAACCTGGTGGGGGGTATTATATAGCATAAAAGCACATCTCACATCTTAATTAAACTGTGCATGCCCAATGCCCAGATAAAACTACACTCCTACGTGGGATGACTATTAGATAATATAAAATCAAACTGACTTGGTGACACTCTCAGTCTTGTAGCTCAGGACTGTGAAATGTATGCTGGAAACAGGGCAAGGGAAGTATGACTGCGAATACTGAGCATGCCTGCACCATCCTCCAATGAAGCAGAGGCAAGACTACATTAACCTTACCATAGTCTTTTGGCTCTTTACGTCCATGCCAACACCTGGCCAATCTACTTGCAGCTTACAAAGACCTAACCAATCATGGTCAGGAGATGAGATAATGATGCAGATCTCTGGAACACTGAAAACTGCAGATGATTATGCATTCAGTGTTTCAGCTTCTATGTTTCCAGAACTCTCCCCCTTTGTACTCTCGCTCAGCTGACACACTACTATGCTTCAGATCTGTTCCTTAATCCTTACTTTTGCAGTCCTGCCTTAAAAGTCCCTTGGGGTAACTTCCACTCCTGGTCTTCCCTTTCCCTGTTGCTAAGATTAGTAAGCAGTTGCTCATTCTTACATTTCAGCTGCAGCCAGTGACCCTGTAGCTTGATTACTGCACTATTTGTCTGTTATCTGTAAAGATGTGCATCTCTGACTACGTCCTTCTAGTTTTTTTTATACTATCCCTTAAGCAGTGTTTTTTTCTGTTAACTAACTTTCCTATCTATGTTTAAAGCTCATAATCTCATATGCATATCGATGTAGCATTTTAACTTCTATAACCTCATTTGTACTATGTGATAATGCCTCCTACAGCACCTTCATACTCCATTTATCATAGTCTCTCTACCTCTAGGCTCATATTTTAGCTGTTTTATATTCAGTTTATCACTGTTACAGTAGCAAATTGTGGCTGCAGTCATTATGCAGACCACATACACTGTTGTACTATATCACTGGTAAACTTTGTCTTCATTCTTGCCTGACATGAGATAATCATCATCGATTTGTTTTCCATCGTTTCCAAACATTTATCTGTAAGCCAAGCTCTATGTGCCTCAGTTAGTAGACTTTTTTGTGATGAGACTGCATCTTTTCTGTAGTGTGTGTTTATCCCACTCATCTCTTTAAAAGGCCTCAATCCAGCACAGCTGCTCAGTAAAACTGTGGTAAATTAATTAAAAAGAATGTGGCTGTCATCATCTATGAACCAAAATGTCACTGCTTTAAGAAGGGAAACGTTTTTCAATATTTTATCCAAGAAAGAGAATAAGAGGCATGAAAACGGGCTAATAAGAACTTAGCAATTTGAAATAGTTTTCTGACATTAAATTGAGTCCTTGAGAAGAAATAAATAAAACGAAGGTGAAGACTTCAGAGCCAACAAATGTAGTTTATTGAGTGCTTTCATCCCACAGTAACCGGACTTCTTAACTGGAAGAAGTTATCGCTGAGCTATATTCTCCTCTCATTTGAATATAGTTTCTGCTTGCTTATACATGTTGACTTTTTGCCACTTTGCACTTTAAAATGTTACACAATATTTGAGTGCCTCTGGGCCCAGGTTGTGTCTGAAAAGTGTACCATTCTAATTAACATATGGGAAGTAACTGTCAGGATGCTACTATACATGTACAAAGTAACAAGCTTGATGCATGCAAAACACAACTTGTAACAGTATTCCAAGACTGGGGATTAGGCTCAATTACTATACAGATATTATTATAATATGCAACTAGTGTCTTCTTTTGATGTGGTTGCTCATAACATACTTTTTTGCTGGCATTGCAACCAGTGGGAATGAGATACTATTGTATATTTAAAATATTCTAACTTTAGAGATTATGTTTTTTTTTTCTTTCTCCTAAAAGTAGTTCAGCACAATATCATTATAATTAAATGCCCTAATACAATTAAGCCTTGTTTAAAAGAAAAGCACTTATACATTTCTATTTGAGGAAACACTTAATGACATATGTTATTATTTATCCTATTTAAGTCTACTATATCAAGGTGTGTGTAGGGGAATAAATTGGTGGTTTTATGATAACTGTCTCTCCCAGGTATGTCAACTGAAACCTTTCAAATAATTACAGAAATAATACAAGTTAGGCTTCATTTATTTATTAAATTACATTGCTAGACATGCTTTTATAAGAGTGTGCTTAACTTTCTAGATTTCTAATATTGTAGCATTATATTTAGGAAGTAGCATTTGCTTAATCTTCTTAGTTGTGGTACAGATCAGTTAGTGAGTGATTTGAATGATTGTATCTTCAAACCAGGAATTTTACATTCCACGATTGGTGGTCTAATTGTTTATAACTTTAATTGTATATGATTAGTTTTACTTAATTTGACCACAGCAATATTTCTTAGTATTCAGTATTTATTTTTCATACTGAGCCATCAAATTCTAGATTTATTGATTTTTTTTTCTTACACGTCTGTCTACAATTGTCTTTCATTAAATGTCTATGGCATTAATAGCCATTTGAAAAGAAGCGGTTTAAATAAATACTTGAATTTATATAAAATCTACATAATTTCTTTACAGGAAACACATGTACTAAATTAAGGTGTTGATAAAATACAGTTGAAGAACTATTCAGTATGAGTGGGCTCTTATTTTAAATCAAAAAGAAGAGGCACTTTGATTCTTTGGAAAAAATAATTACCTATACCTAAAATCATAAACTCTTACTCTTATAAAAATGGAATGCTGGCATTAGTAGTAGTAGAGATCAACAAACAACTTTATACATTTCTGAATACAAATTGGGTACCTGGAGTAGGGGTAAAAATTAAGAAACTTTTAAACATTATTACTTTGAATACAAAAGGTGAATTAATACTTGCAGGAGATTTTAAATGTGTCCTATCTAGTAGAGATGCTACAAATGAACAGAACCCAAAGGTAACGGCAGTAGCTAAACATTTAAAAAATTGTTTTACTGATTTAAACATGCATAATAGAAATGATTTAAAACCTGGAAAACCCCTTAATTATACACATTATTCATTTAGATTTGGCACCCAAACTAATACTGATAACGTTTTTATTTCAAGTGGTCTATATGCCAAAACTGAAGAAATATTGATAACAGCATGCCCTTTATGCTATAAAGGTTCGTTATTACTTTAAAGTCTAATAATTTAATGCATTGCCAAAGAATTCCTGCCTATATAGTAAAAATAAAAGGTTTTAAAGATTGGTTCTTGAAAGAAAGAAATCAATTTATCAATATAAACAATAATGGAGAAGTATCAGAAGTTATTTTATGGGATACACTAAAAGTATATCTATATGGAAGAATTAAAAATTGGTATTTATGCCAAAGAAAGGAATGGGATAAAGAATTAAAAACTTTGCAATCTAGCATAGATAAATTAAAATGAAACATAAAACCTAATGATAAGGCTGAAAATTCTGAATTAAAAGTTTTGAATCATAAATACCTTGACACACTTCATCATATAATTTCTATAATTTTAGAAGAATTTAACTTACATTCATACTCCATAAATCCTAAAAGTTTATATAAATTAGCTATCATATCTAAGAAAAAATAAACAAAGAACATATTAAGGAATTAATATTTAAGCAAGGGGAGAGAGTTTAAGAAATAACTGATTTAAAATATATATTAGAATGTTTTATAAGTTATTACAAGAGAATTAATAATAATACAGTAACTTTTGAGAATAATAGTATTCCAGATAACTTTTTGAAAAAATAACATACAATATAAATTAACTAAAGAACAAAAAGTTAGCATTGACAAATTGTTTTCATTTAAATATTTTTTTTTTTTTTTTATATGCTGCTATTTTTTTCCCAAGATGTGATGTATCTTTATATTGTATTTAGAACTCAACTATCTTCCTTTTTTGCATTAACAATGTTCATATGTCTGTTATGTACCTGGAGCTTTTCTCCCCGGGCCTCCGCTGAAAATGGACATGTATCCAGTCGGACTCTCCCGGTTAACAAATGTAAAATAAAAAATAAATAAATAAATAAAAATAAAATAATTAAAAGATCAAATTGATAACATTAAAACAAACAAAGCATCAGGTCTTGAGTGTTTAATTCCAGAGCTATATAAGTTGATGCCCGATAATACTTTATGTATATTACTCAAAGTATTTGAATAAGTTAAAACTACTTTAACTTTCCCTTTCTCTTGGCATTATTCTCTTGTTACTCTCATTCTTAAACAAGATAAAGATTCCAAACTCTGTCTTCCTACAGAACTATATCATTACTTAATATAGATTATAAAATGTTTATGTCTATTCTTGCTAAAGAGATTAAATTTCATTATCACAAAAATAATAAATGAGGACCAGACTGGATGTATTTTACACAGAAAGGTTCAGGATAACACTCTAATTGATATAGCTAATAAAAACAAAAAATAATTGTCAATAATAAGTTTAAATAAGTAGGGCCAACTGATGGAATCAAAAGCTCTATCTAAATCTAAAGTACTTAAAAATATATAATTTTTCTGAAAAATGTATAAATCTTATTATGAACCTTTATAGTAATACTTTCTCCTTTGTTAAAATTGATTCTTTCTTATCTAGCTCATTTAAGAATGTAATAGGCAATAAACAGGGATGCCTCTTATCCCCTTTATTATTTGCTTTAGCCATTGACTCTTTCACAAGTTACATTAAATCTAATGATAAAATTAAAGGATTTTCAATAGATGGTAATTATAGTTGTAAAATCCAACTATTTGCAGATGATATTTTAATAACTAGTGGAGATATTGAGGTATCGCTGCAACAAATAACTGCTTCCATAGATTATTTTGAGAAAGTTTCAGATTTAAAATTTAATAATAAAACAAAAACTTTGCTAATAGATAAAAAAATGACTAAATATTTAAAGGACTTTAAAATGTTTAACTGGAATAATACACAAATTAATTACCATAGAGTTGTTATAGGTCAACTGTAAAGGGTTCAATTGCAACAAATTATAGTAATTTAATAAATATAGTAAACAAATTAATTGAAAATTGGAATACATCTTTTTAACAGTAGATAACTTACTCACTCTGATAAAAATGATTATATTGCCAAAAATCCTATTTTATGTGCAGTCATTAATAATTCTTTCCACCAAAAAAATTTTCAAAAAGTTGAAGAATATTCTTAAGTTTTTATTGTTTCCTAATAAACCAAGAATATCTTTTGATTGGCATACTAAAGGTTGTCAGGAGGGTGGTATAGGTTTCCCGATTATTGAATTATATGCCAAATCTACCATTCTGACACTATGGTTAAACTCTTCTTATCAATCTAATTGGAAGTCTATTCATGAAAGATTATGTAATAATAATGGACATATTATAAATCCTCATTTACTATCTGGAATTAATACATTTTACTGGATTTTGAATGAATGTTGTCTAAATGATAGGAAAAATCTAATCTCTACTCCTTTTATTGACAATATAATACATATGTTTAAAACATTTATGAACTCCAACTATATAGTTAAAGATTTACTATTATTCTCTATATCTAATATTGATGGTTGTTTAGAGGCCTTTAATACAAGTAATATGTTAGAATTTAAAGAAACAAATTTAATATTTTGCAATCAATTTTTAAATGGGAATAATGTATATACTACAGATCTTCTTCTTGAGAAATGTTTAGAGAAAAATATTTGGTTAAATATACAGAGCTGCAAAAAAAATCTAAGTAATGAGATTAAAATGTCCATGGAGTATCAGGAAAAGCATATTCCTAAAATTCTGGAATTTCTTTTTAATATTGACAGTAATTTATGTAGAAGTAAATCTTACTTATCAATAATATATAGGATCTTAACAGTAGAGTTTACAACTTTAGATTCAGCCTTTTGGAATTATCCTTTAAAAATCAGTGGAATTGAATCTTCTAATAGTGACAAAAGGTTGATTCTAAGGCCTAGGGGAATGACTACATCTTCCCTTTACTGGAGAATTTATACCTGGAAATTGCTTCATAGAGTTTTATTAACACCCTAATAACATTGACGTAATCTACAAAACTGGGGAAATTAATTGTTGGAGATGTAATGATCATTCTGTTGCAGACTGAATCCTTATGACACTGGAATGCAAAATGGTTACATCATTCAGGACTGGGTTCAAAAACATTTCTCAAACATTGTGGACAGATAAAAGTATTATAACAAATTCACTGATTTTCTTTAATGCTCCAATTCCAGAATCTATTCCTAAATCACAAGTGCCTCTCCTTTGGTCCATCTTAGCCATAGCAAGGAAAGTAGTTACAAGAAACTGTAAAGGTAAAACTGATTTATCTGTTACTGTATTCATATATTTGGCTAAAGGTGTTTGCAAGGAAGAACTGTTGCATTAAAAATGAAAACATCGTATTCCACACATCAAAATAGATATGGGAAAAAGTTAAATGATTTATTAGATAAATGTTAATGGCTTGGTTTATTTTGTTGTGAACTTTTGTAAATATTTTTTTCTTTTAATTCTATACTTATATGAGTTTGTACAGTTTATATGTTAAAATTTAACAAAAAATGATTTAAAAAAGAATAACTTCCTTTCTTGTCAAACAAAGCACTAGATTAGCCACCTTTAAACCAATTTTGATGACTGAATGAGTAACTGCAAATTCACCCCTGCAATATGTACAGACCTCTCAACTGTCCGCATTTGAGAGGAATTTTCTGATTTTCAGGCCTGATTTACCCCTGCACATAATGTATCCATTTTTGGAGGTAAGTCCCTATTTTCAGACTTGATTTACTCCTTCGCGTGTTTTTTTTTTTTTGAATCCCACTTAATCAGACATATTTTCTATAGCTGTCCAGTACACAGAAGAGGACACTATATGACTAAACGGGTCTATATTAGAGCATTGACAAAGCTGTTAATCGAACAGCTTTATAATTGAAAATACTGGTAAAGGAATTCGCTTTTGTGGGGGCTGCTCCACCCACACCCCCCACTAATTATATATACCAACTCCGAGATTGTGCTACAGTGAGGAAAGGGCAACTTTTCCGATCTTCACTGTAGCACAGTCTCACAAAACACACTTCTGTTACCGGCATTTTTGAGTATAAAGCCATTAACGGCTTTGTCCATGTTCTAATATAGATCCTGACTAAACTACTTGCAGTACCAAAAATTTAAAGAACGAGGAAACACATTTTACTGGAATCATTCTCAGATGCAAAAATAAATGACATTGTGAGGTAGAATTTTGCAACATGGTTCATTAATGTGTACAGATTTACACTGTCTCTTTGATAATATGTTTATATTTTTTCATAATTTTTTGTTATGTTTATGAGTAGCATCCCCCATTCTTACTGGAAGCAGGGAGGGTTATGCACTATTTAATATTCAAATTTTATGCTATTTAGAGGACCAGATTTTTGACTGGATGTATCTAATTTTCAGGGCCTTTCTACCTATTTTCAACTTTGGCATGTTAAAGAGCTATGAGTATGTAGCATGGCTCTCTTTGATTGGGTCATCTCATTTATTTACAAGTTTACTGGGATGCAATGGCTAGACTTATCTCGTAATAACCTATGAGCCTGTAAACATATAAATCAATGGAATATGCCAGAATGACAAACCTTATGAAATCGTTCTTCATGAAAGAAAACTTATTTTAACCTGAAGCTGGTGATTTTCCCTGAAATTTTGTATATAATTGGAACTATTACGACAGCTTTTAAGTTACTGCAGCAGCCGTAGCAGGTACTTAAAGTATATAATAGTTTAATAAGTCTTCAGTCTTAAAGGATGATGGACTGGGTTAAGAAGGATATTTATCTTCAGCTTGAGGTACACAGCAGTGTGTTATATTTTCCTCTGCTGGTGTAAAGACTGCCACCTACTGAAGAGAAGAGGTAATACAGTAAGAAACGGCACTGAGATGAGGTTGGAATGCAGCTGGTATATGTAGGGCTAGGGCATCAGCGTGTGCCTTATCATCACTTCAAGTCACCATCGTTGGACAAGATAAAAAAAATAAATGGCTGGGTGTCACTTAAAAAGTTCCTTAAAATAGAGAAATCTGCCACTATCAGAGGGCAAGCAATAGCAATGCCCCTGTATTAAAAATAAAAAAAAAATCACTCTTGCACTAAAGCTGGGGTATCTTTCTAACATCTCATACTGGAAAAGATCTTAGTATATTAACATCAAGGGATCTAGAGAAGAGCAGTAAGAATAATGGGGAAAAGAAAAGGAAAATTCATTAATTATGAGTTGACAGCACTATGAATGCTTTTCCATTCATCACAGGATCACAATTGAGACTGAACCATTTATAAGTCTGCTTATTGATTTTGCAATTACGTATTCATGCCAGAAGTGAAAGAAGGGTAAAGGCAAATCCTAAAAAAAAAATAAAAAATTAAATGCCCAATATCACTTACTTATGAAGTGTGACAAAAAGAAAACTTGCCAAGTTTGAAATAACACGACTATGTTTAAGCTTGATTTGGTGCCCTCTACTGGTCACTCATTTTAGTGCAGCTTCAGTTTGAATTTTCTTACAAAGAAAGAAGTATGTGGCTAACAGCAACCAAACCACATTCTTGTGTAAAAACAAAGCTATATATATATATATATATATATATATATATATATATATATATATATATATAAAAAGACCTTCGACCCTAGGACCCACACCATTTATTTTATATTCATTATTTTTCATGTAACCATGGCTCTCAACCTTCCATTTCCAAAATGAGGACCTCTACCTCTTCTAATGATCATAGGTTCATAGGTAGGTACTAGGCTATCGGCCCATGGGCCTACATAAGCCTAGCCAACAAGGTTCCCTGGCTTACGCCACCCAAGAAAGTTATTTTCCTGTGCCACTGTCGAGCAGAGACACAGAAGTGATCCCTGGGGTGTATTTCCTATTTCCCATCCACTCATCAAGATTTTTCTTGAAGAGTGCTAATGAAGAACTTTGCTTGATATAGATGGGTAGCCTGTTCCAGAGTATGGGAAGTCTCTGGGATAGGAATCTATCCCTCCAGCATGTCCTGTTTATTGTGGTGACAAGTTTTAGGTCCCTAGAGCATGTAGCTCAGAGGGATTAGGATTTCTTTAGGTGTAGCATGTCCAACAGCTCTGGGTTTGACATAGCTTTATATGTTAGGCAGAGATCACCTCAGAGTAGGCGATATGGTACGGAGTAAAGCTGAAGTTTTTTGAGACGGTCAGTGTGGGGCATCTGTTTGAGACCAGTAATCCTCTTTGTGAGGTACTTTTGTGGCCTTTCCAGCTCCTGCAGATGTCTTGTGAGGTACATTCCAAAAGGGGCGTTGTACTCTATAATGGGTCTAATGAGGTTAAAGTAGAGTGGAACAATGACCTCTTTTTTCCTGGATGAGAACCCTTTTATGATGAGGTGTGCCACGTAGAAGGACTTCCTGACTACTGTGGCGATGTGACTATCAAAGGACAGACTACTGTCCACCTGGGTCCCAAGGTCTCTTATCACGCATTCAGTGTTAAGTAGACTGCTGGTTATGTAGTAGTACATGGGTACAGAGTTTTTACCAAAGGGGATGACAATACACTTTTTGGCATTGAGCTTGAGGCCATGGCTCTGACACCAGTCATTTGTCTCAGCGAGGCCCTTCTGTAGGATTTACATATCATTTGGGGACTCGACTATGCCTCCTAGTTTACAGTCATCTGCGAACTTCATTAGCCAGAGGCCTTCTGTGTTAGCCTGTACTTCAGAGAAGTAGATACCAAACAGGAGAGGTCCCAGGACTGAACTGTGTGGTACTCCACTTGTCATTGGTTTGAGGTCAGATTTGGAGTATGCAACTTTTACAGTGTGGGTTCTGTCAGTGAGCAACCCATCTTGTGATGTAGGGATTTATACCTAGTTTAGTGAGTTTAGCTATAATTCCAGAATGGGGGATGGTGTCGAAAGCCTTGGCGAGGTCAAGATAGACTGCGTGAACCACCTTACCCTCATCTACGGCTTTGGTTACTGCCTCAAAGAAGTCGATCAGGTTAAGGAGGCATGATCTGCCTTTCACAAACCTGAACTGGGTGGGATCCAGAGTTTGGAGGTTAGCAATGTCTTTGTTTATGTGTTCCATGATGATACGTTCCATGGCCTTGCAGACCAGGCTCATCAAGCTAATAGGGCGATAGTTCCCAGGATCAGTGGTGGCTCCCCCTTTGTGGAGTGGGATAACTGTTGCTGTACACTATTCAGTGGGCACAAAGCAGGAGGCTATGATTGAACATGGTGCTTAGGTGGGGAGCCAGTTCATTCTGAAGTTCATGTAAAATGCAGCCTGGGATGTTGTCCGGTCCCATGGATGCTGTGTTTTTGGCTTTAGAGAGTGCAGCTTTTATCTGCATAGTTGTGATTACAGGGACTCTGCATTCTTCCTCTATAGATATGGTCCTTTAGGGGGTGGGGGTGGGGGTAAAGTTAGCACTGAACCTATCTGCCAGGATGTTGACAATGTCTGTTGGTTCTGTAATTTTCATGCCGTTGTGCTGTAAGCAGATCTGGGTGTTGCCATTGAGATTCTTGACATAGCTATAGAATGCTTTGTGGTTGTCTTTAGAATCAGTGGCGATTTTGTTTTCATAGCTAGTTTTGGAGGATCTTATAAAGGATCTCAGCTTCTTACTGAGGCTGACCAGGGAGCTCCTCCACTCATGGGATTTTACTCTCTTTTGCAACAGTTTCTTCATTCTGTTGTACAGTTTGTTTATGGCAGGGGACCACCAGATTGGCTTCCTATTTTTGGAGGATAACATCTTGGTTCTGTTTGGGATAGCACGATCCATGCACTCGTGTAAGTGCTTATAGAGTGCATTTGTGTAGGATTCAGCAGTCGTAACTGTATTGTCCATCTGTATGGGTGTCATGAAGTTCACCACTTCTGTCTTAAGAAGCATGAAGTTGGCTTTGGAGAATTTTTTTACAGTGGTTTCCTTAATGGGGGTGGGGGTGGGATGTGGATATCAAGGGTGATTAGCTTATGGTCAGATCGGACCAACGAGGAGTTGACTTCAGGTGTGGAACACTGGTCACTCATGTTCGTAATGACTATCTCTAGGATATTATTGCCCCTGGTGGGGGTGTGGATAAGTTGATCCAGGGCATTGGAGTTTATGAATTTCAGAAAGTGTTGTGTGAAGGAGTTGGTCCATGAGCAGTTTTCCCAGTTAATGGTGGGGTAGTTGAAATCGCCCATTATTAGGGTGTTTGGTTGAACCCTTTTACCAGTACATCAAGAAAAGAGGAGTGGGAATCCTGTGGCATGGTGGGGGATCTGTAGCAAGCTACAATTTGGACTGCAGTTTTGCCCAGAGTTAGTTGCACTTGGATAAACTCGGATGCATTTTTCTGAGCAACTAGCCTAGAGGTGTGGATATCCTTAATGAATATGGACACACCTCCACCTTTGGTTTTCCAGTCCAGGTTACATGGCCAAAAAGTGTGGTATGAGTTATAGCCTGGTAGTGCAGGGGTGCTCTCTGGAGCCTTAAACCTGGTCTCAGTCACTGCACAGATATCGATGTTCTCTATTTTAAGGAGTGCCTCGAGTGAGTGCATTTTGAGATTTAGACTTCTAGCATTGAGTAGCATTACCCTCAGTGTTTGCTTGCCTGTTCCTGTTACGGTGGTGAATTTGTCATTTGAACCTTGCCTAAAAAAGGCACTAAAGGGGTGGCAAGAGCCTTAGCCAGTATCTGGAATCCCAGGGGTTGCAGGTGCAGGCCATCTCTGGCAAAGCAATGTGGTCTGTCAACCATGTCATCCCAAGCAGACAGATGCTGGATCCCCTTAGAATGACACCAGAAGCTTAGCCAATTGTTGAAGTCAATCATTTTGTCCTTGTACTGTGGTATCATTCTGGGTGATGGTAGAATGCTACTCGGGGCTAGAGTCATGCCTGCCTGGGCTACAAGATCGGAGAGCTCTTCCATGTCTCTTTTCATGTAGTTCAGAGAGGTACATCTCAGGTCGTTCACACCAACATGGACAATGACAAAGTCATATTTGTACTTGTTGTGGAGTGACCTGAGTGCGTGGGTTATGTAGCGGATCCTGGCACCCGAAAGGCAGCTGACAGTAACCTTCTCCTTGTTTAGCCTGGTGAGTGGGACATCAGTGTGCCTGACTATAGAGTCACCTATGACTAGTGTGTTGGATACGTTGTTTTGCCTTATTGGCTGTGGTTTTGTAGCACACTGAGTCTGTGGGCTATGTATCATTTGGGTTGTGTTGTGGGGTGGAAGTTGCTTGCATTTCTGCTTTGGAGGTCTATGTTGCTTGGGCAGATTATTATTGAGAGCCTCTGTGAATGTTTTTGTGTTTATATGTGTGGATTTTGGTGGTGTAGATTTAGTAAGACTATGTGATAAGTGTGGTGTGGTGCAAGTGTTTACCTTGTCCTCTTGAATGTCAAGTTCAGTCTTGATTGGAGAGAGCTTTAGCTCCAGTTTGGCTAGATAAGTGCATCTGTCACAGGTTGTAGTGTTGGGTGGTAGGAGAAGGGGGTTGTCTGTGTACATGAGGCAATTTCTACATTGCCCCAAGATGCCCAGATTCATCAGATAGACAGGAGAGAACACTGGGAGCTGACCCTTGGACATGCCTGAATAAAATAATATTTTCCTATAGATAAGTGAGGAAAGTGAGTACAAGAGTTGTTTTTCTCTAAGCAAGTGAGGAAAGTAAGTGCAAAAAACATTTTCCTCTAGGTAATGAGGAAGGTTGAGTGCTATAGTAATTAGTAGTTTATTTAGTGCTTACAACAAGTTCTGAACAAGTGCTGAGCACGAATAAGCAAATTCAAGTGCTAAAACTAAGAATCTGTATCTGCACTAGACTAGTTACAGGAAAGAAACAAGTGCAAATGTGGGCTTTCAAATCAGAAAGTTGAAAGAGATGGAAGAGATTGCCCAAATGGCCAATAACTACAATTTCTGGGCCAGAACCACTCCTTATGTGGTAGACAGGTTACCTAGTGCTTACCACTCCCACTGATAAGCTAGAATGCTTCCCTCCAACACAGAAAGACTTGGGGGGGGCTCAGAAGCTTACATACAGCCCTGGATACAGCAAATCTGTATCTGGACTACACTAGTTACAGGAAAGGTAGGAAACAGGCTTACAGTTTTTTTTTTTTTTTTTTTACAGAAACGTAGCTAAAACAGCAGTAAAAACAATTCAAATGCAGTGCAAGCACACTTGAGTATGTAGCAATATTAGACCAAACAGTTTAAAAAAATGCAATTAAATTAAAAATGACAAAAAGCAAGTGCAGAAAGAAGGAGTGTATTAGTTAGAATGTGGTAAAGAGATGGGACTGAGGGGAGTGTCCCAGATCAAATCTACATTGGGGCAGGCAACTGCAAAAGCCACCAAATTTAAACAACAAACCAGAAATAGGGAGGATGGGTGGGACAAAACGCTTTCAGCAGACATCTGAAAAACTATACAGTGAATCAAAAATAACAGTGCACAACTCTGAATAAAATTAGTCCAGCAACAATTTACACTACACAATTCTGAAGAACCAAAAAAATATACTTAGCTCTGTATATTTCCAGATAGTTTGAAAAGAGCTCTGTTAGACACAGGTTCCAGCAATGATATGCAGGCTGTTAACTAGCAGAGTCTATTATTATGCAAGTAATCCTTCAGATAGTCATAACTTAAGACACAGCAGAAAATAGGGGGAGGTGGGGCAAAACACTTTCAGCAGAGATCTGAAAAACTATACAGTGAATCAAAAATAGCAGTGCACAACTCTGAATAAAATTAGTCCAGCAACAATTTACAGCACACAATTCTGAAGAACCAAAAAAATATACTTAGCTCTGTATATTTCCAGATGGTTTGAAAAGAGCTCTGTTAGACAGAGATTCCAGCAGTGATATGTGGAATACACTGGCAAAATGTGGAAAACTTACTAACAGCTTACTGACAAGTTCATCTAGGAAGGTCACAGGATGGTTAAAATTTGTTATTTTTAATTATAAAAAGTTATTTTGCTGCATTAATGTGATTCATTTCTCTTTATCATAGATATCAGTTAAAACAATTCCTAACACTGAATGTGTTGCAGACACTATCAATGTGGAACATTGAGGAATGTGATTTTTTTAAGAACCCAAATGAGGACCATTCCTCATAATGAGGTACACATGAGAGGTATAGCAGATCTCACAATACCTATATCTATAAAATCATTGAGTGGATGGAGGTAGTCTACACTCACTATTTTAACATGAATTACAGTAAAACAAAGGTATTAGTAGTCAAAAGAGTATTTCCTCTGAAGAAACATTGGTTTAATCTCTACCAAGGCACTTAACAAGAGTTCCTCAGGCAGCACAATCCTTTCATTGGTAGCACACTTCAGTTACCATATTTATTTATGTATTGGCATTTGTTTAACAGATTGCTTTAGCTGGGCATATAAAGTTACCCCTTTTCAGCAAAGATCTGGGGGAAAAGCTCCAAAACACTTTTATACAGACATACAATAACAGAGATAAAGAGAACTACTGTCAGATATATAGAGTATCATCAATTAAACAGATGATGGGTATTCAAATGGTAAGTGTAGGTATATAATTAAAATGAAGACAATGTCACAATAGTAGATAGTTTATCCAGGCTCTAAAAAAATTGAAGTCCATGTTAAGTTGGCATAGAGATATTGGAGTAGACTGGAAATCATCAGACCCATTTGGGCCTTTGCCAAGTGATCATTTTGGATTCCAGGTTCATAGGTATGTACTAGACTAATGGCCCTTGGACCTTTACAAGCCTAGCCATAGGATTACCCTGGCATAGTGCCACCCGACCCTAGTTCCCAGTGCCTCTGTTGAGTAGAGCCACTGGAGTTATCCCCGGGGTGAATTTTCTGTTTCCCATCCACTCATCAAGATTTCTCTTGAAGAGAGTCAGCAAGGTGCTCTGCTTGACATGTATGGGAAGTCTGTTCCACAGCATGGGCAGTCTCTGGGTTATGAACCTGTCCCTCCAGCATGTGCTGTTAATTGCGGTAATAAGGTTGAGGTCTCTGGAGCATGTGGTATGGAGGGATTGGGATTTCTTTAGATGTAGCATTTCTAACAGAGCTGGGTCAGACATGGCTTTGAAAGTCAAGCAGAGATCGCCTCTAAGTAGGCAATATGAGGCAGAGAATAGCTGGAGTTTTTTGAGTCTGTCCATATAGGACAAGTGTTTAAGGCCTAGGATCCTCTTTGCGATGTACTTTTGCAGCCTCTCTAGTTGCTGCAGGTGTCTAGTGAGGTACATGCCAAATGGGGCATTGTACTTGATGATTGGCCTAATGAGGAAAGAGTAGAGGGAGACAATGGCCTCTTTCTTCCTGGATGCAAAACCCTTAGTAATAAGATGTGCCACATAGAAGGACTTTCTGACCATGTGGCAATGTGGTGATCAAAAGAGAGGTTGCTGTCAACCTGTGTTCCCAGATCTCTTATAACGCCTTCTGTGTTCATTGGACTACCATCAATGTGGTAATTCATGGGAACTGGGTTTTTCCCAAAGGGGATGACAACACATTTTTTGGCATTTAGCTTAAGGCCATGGTTCTGACACCAGTTGGTCCCAGTGAGGCCATTCTGTAGGATGTCAGCATCACTTGGGGAGTTAATAATAGCTCCCAACTTGCAATCATCTGTGAACTTTGTCAGCCAGATTCCTTTTGTGATGGTTTGGACTTTGGAGAAGTATATACCAAACAGGAGAGGACCCAGGACAGAACCCTGTGGGACTCCACTCATGACTAGTTGGCAGTCTGACTTGGAGTCAGCTACTTTCACACTGTGGGTTCTATCTGTGAGCCAATTTGCAACCCACCTAGTGATATAGGGTTGATGCCAAGCTTAGTGAGTTTTTCTATGATCCCTGGGTGGGGAATGGTATCGAAAGCCTTGGCCAGATCAAGGTAGGCTGTATGCAGCACCTTGCCTTCATCCACATCTCTGGTGACTGACTCAAAGAAGTCGACCAGGTTGAGCAGGTATGATCTACCCTTCACAAAACCAAACTGTGTGGGATCCAGAGCTTGGAGATTCCCTATATCCTTGTTTATTAGGTCCATGATGATGTATGAAACTTACCCAGAACTCTCCAAGTCTTGAACCCATGACTCTGCACTACAGTCACAGCAACATACCTCTACACCATCTGAGCTGTGTAAAATGCAAAGGACAGTATAAGAGGTAATCAGTTGTATGGGGGGGAGCAAGCGGAGAGGATATATTGCGTCATTAGGAGTCAGTTATGGAGCAGGGACATAGCCACTTACTTTGGAGGCAGAGTTTAAGTTGGTCTCTAAAGGGTCTACCTTTGCTGAGTTGTTTGGTTTCAAAAGGTAAAGGATTCAATAGCTTAGAGACATGAGAGAATTAATGATAGTCACCAGCGGGATTATTAGATTTGGTTGTTACAAGATGAAGCTTATCAGTGGAGTGAAGAGCTCTATTGGGAGAGTATAGCTGTAGGGTGTTATTTATGCTAGGACACTGAGATGAATTAGAGGTAAGGTTTTGAGATATGACAGGCTGGGATAGGGCTAGATGGTGTGGAAGCTCAAACTATGAAAGTTACTTAGAGTGCAAAAGTAGTGATGGGTTTTATAAGATTATTTTTTGTGAAAACTTTGCTATCCTGTTGTGACATTGTTCTAGTACGTTGATCTGGGGTACATATAAGTTAGTCTGAATGGGACTGTCATAGACCAAGGTAAGGAAAAGGAAAGCTGATAAGTTTATGTGACATGCTTTCTACTGTAACTAGTAAAACAGAGTGCAACTCTATATAGGGCTCCCAGTTTTGGTAGATTTTTTTGACTACATAAATTATGCGAATATTAAAGTTCAGGTTTTCTTCAATGGTTACCTGTAATAGCTTGATGGGTGATAAAAGTTCAATGACAGTATTATTTGGGGACGTAATTGTGAATTGGCTTTTGTCAAAGGTATTATGCTTAAAGTTGAACAGCATTAGTTTATTTTTATGGTGTTGAGAAAAAGGTGAGAGTTGCTTAACCATGTTTCAATGGATGAAAGTGAGTCTTGTGTTTTTTTCCTCGAGTGTGTGGAGGTTGGTATCACTGCAGATTAGTGTTCAGTCATCAGCATACTGATCTAGGGTAGCATGTTTTTTTCCTATATGCAGATCATTGATAAAGGTGATTTGGATATTTTGCCCTGGGGTACCCCTACTGTGACAGAAGGAAAGGTGAAATGGGCATTAAGCCATGTTACTGCTGGGGATCTGTTTGAAAGGTAGCTGTTGAACCAAAAGACTAGAGATGTACCAAGTCCTAGCTTGGCGAGTCCTTATAGGAGGATGGGATGGGAGACAGTATTAAATGTTTTTGAAAGATCTAAGCAAACAACAGAAACAAAATGTTCTTCATTTTTGTTTTAGTTTACGGTGGTAAAGTTTAAAATAAAGGACTCAACCATATGTCAGTTACAGCAGGAAATCACATCTCCATTTGGACCTATTATTAAATTGAGTAAAGCTCCCACCCCACCAAGTTTCTGTGTAAGTAATACCTCACTTATACCTGGTAGGAATAGATTTTTAGATATCTCAAGTAATAAGAGACATTAAACACTGTAGGTCAAATAAAGTTTATGTCACACAAGAGCATGAGTGATGTAGCATAATATTAGAATGCCTCTGGCTACAACAGACAGTTGTTCTTTATACATTAATTAACGTCAGTTTATAACAGATGTTCCTTGCATTCATGGGGCTGATGGCAAGCATGGGTTTTCACACAGCCCTGAGGGATGTGGCAGTATACAGTCAATATATCAGCAGACTTCATACCCAGCTAGTTTGCTGTAATTCAGAAGCCCATGGTTTCCGTCATGCTCCCAATCACTTGGTTTAAATCCCATTACAGATAATATACATATCAGCATACAGGGAGTTGTACTTCTGAAGTGCTGTTCATCTGCCTCCATCTGTGTTAATTGCTTTGGATATGAAGTTTATTCGCGTATGCATGCAGAAACTCATGTACATATAAAGACGTCCATTTGAACAGATTCATAGACTCGTAGATACTCCAAGGCCATTGAGTCTTAAATTCATGGAGTTATAGATTCATAGGCTCTTCAGTACTACAAGACTCTTGAGTCTTCTGACCATTCATATCTTACCAGTACCCTCTCTCATGCCTTACCGTCTTTCTCCAGAGGTTCATACCAGTCAATCCAGGATTAAATTAATGAATACCCTTTCAATCTTATAGGTTATG
Organism: Protopterus annectens; assembly: GCF_019279795.1. Lineage (NCBI taxonomy): Eukaryota > Metazoa > Chordata > Ceratodontiformes > Protopteridae > Protopterus > Protopterus annectens. The sequence goes on along the minus strand of NC_056743.1, from coordinate 656,881,857 downwards.
TTTAAAGGAAGATAGTGGGCTGCTCTGCTTAATATATACCTTATGGTGGCTATGGGTTATAAACATGGCCCTCCACTGTGTTTTATTTATCTGTTGAAGAAGATTTAGGTCTTTGGTTCTAGTATTGGACTTTTAGAGATACAGGCCATTCAGGACAACAGAGTCTCTAATAGCTTGATAAGTGAGGTGGAGCTCTCCCCTTAAAAGCCCATAAGGCACTGAATAAAGGGAAAGAGCTTCCAGCCTCTCTCAATAGCTCAAGGACTGCAGGCCTTTGATAATTTTAGTTAGGAACTTTTGGGATCTTTCCAATTGTTTGATATCTTTAGTGGGATACATCCCAAATATGGCATTGTACTTCATAGTTAGGAACCTCTGGGATCCTTTCAGTTGTTTGATATCTTTAGTAAGATCCATCCCAAAGATGGCATTGCACTGGATAATTCATCTGACCAGAGCTGAGTATAAGGGAGTGAGCACCTATATAGATCTTGTAAATATTCCTTTGGTAATTAGTTGTACTAAATAAAAGCATTTCCTGGTGATGATTTTCACATCTTGATCAAAAGAGAGGGAATTATCAACCCAAGCTCCTTGGTTCCTGACTACATTTTCATTTTGTGGTGGTGTGTGATCTTTGCAGCATGATGAGGGGAGGAGTTGGCTACCAAAACTGATGATAGTACACTTTTTAGCATATAGCTTGCGTCCCTTTTTAGTACGCCAAAAGATTACTAGGGAGAGTTCATCTTGGACGTCTTAAGTATCAGAGGGCGACTTTGCTGTCATCTACAAACTTTGAGAGCCAGAGGTTTTTGCTGTCTGCTGGTTGGTCTCAAAAGTAAATTCCAGAAAAGAGTGGTCCCTGCACTAAACCCAGAAGGATACCGCCAACGATTTTCATACTTTCTAACCAGGTGCCTGCAACTCACATTGTGTGGGTTCTGTGTTTCAGCCAGTTTCCTATCTATCATCTCATATGGGTTTATTTTTAAAACATTTTGTTTCTTTATGATTCCAGCATGGGGAATGGTGTTGAAGGCTTTGGCCTAGTCAATCAGTGCTGTGTGTTCTTTGCAGACACAGTCTAAATAATACTTTTAAAGAAGTTTACTAGATTAAGTACAAAGGATCTACCCTTCACACAGCCACATTGCCGGAGTTCAAGCTGAATAAGATTATGAGATCATTTATAATACATTCTATGGCTTTGCAGATAAGGCTTGTAGATCTGTAATTACCACCCTTATGCAAGGTCATCATGACTGGGTCTATATTACATCATCGAACTCACAGGAGTTCAAACGATGTAATATCAAACCAGGAAGTTTGAAATCCAAAAAGTACGAAAACACAGAACAGCGATTTTTTTTTTCCCAGGGAAAAAAATCACTGTTCTGGTACAAAAACAAAAAAAACCACATACACTTTAAACTTATACTAATGTGGGGGCCGAACCTCCCCTACTTAAATATACCAACTCCAAGATCGCCCCACAGTGGAGGAAATAGCAAAGCCACAAAAACGGCCCACCAATTTTTTCCCTGGGAAAAAAATCTGTGTTTCGTAGCTTCGCTATTTTCACATTTCGAACATATGGGTTCGATATTACAATGTTCGGACTCCTGTGAGTTTGACGTTGTAATATAGACCCTCATGACCACAGTGTGCTACTCATTAAGGATAAAAACAATAGCTAAACTTCAGTTAACCAATTTAAGGAGTGGTCTGCAAGTGAATGTTTAACATTATTTAATAAGCAACTAGGTTTGTTGTTAGGTCCCATGAAGGAAGTGGTTTTCGTCTTGCTTAGCACTTTCAGTAAATGATTCTTAGAGATAATTAGGGGAATAAAATATTCAAGTATTTCAGGGCTTTGAATAAAAGTCTGAGGGGTGAAGCTGGCACAAAATTTGTTTGCAAGGATGTTAGCAATGTCTATTGGGTCAGAATAGCAGGCATATTTTGATTATGTTCAGAGTAAGGGCAGGTATTTATAGTTTTCTAACATAAATAAAGAAGGATTTATAATTATCTTTGGCTTCAGGGACCAGCCAAAGTTTATGGACCTGATAGTGTTTTTTATTTCTTTTTGTAATGTCTTTGATATTTTCCTTATGAAAGGGGTGTTAGTTCTGCTATAAAATTTAAGGAGTTTCTTACTTTTGTTGTTGAATTTATTTATGGTAGTGGACCACCAGGTTTGCTTATTTTTGAATTTCCCCATGATACTTGTTGTTGGTACAGACTATACATTTTTCTAACTAGATATAGAATTCATTATTAAAGCTTGCTGATCTATCCGTGTAAAGGGTGGTGAAATCATAAGCGGATTTTATTATTTCATCATAGAGTAGGGACAGGTTGGCATGTTTGGGGTTTGCTGTAGGGACTTTTGGGAGTTTAAAGGAGAAGGTCTTGAGTTTGTGGATAGACTTCATGAGGGGCAGAATATACTAAAGGAGTGGTACAGGAAGTGTCCATATTGGTAAGTATTCAGTTGAGAATGATGTGTACTCTAGTATATGTGTTTACCAACTGATCATGGAAATAGTAACTCTAGTCATTTCTAGGCATATCCTACATTGGAGATATAGGGGCCTCAGTTTGCATTCAATCAATAATTTAGGTCTGTGACAGGACAGTGTTAGAAACTCACAGTTCATGGTTGAGAATGTGTACATTTGATTTCATTAGCCATGGCTCAAGGCATGTCCATCATCACCAGTAAGATGACTCTGTGAAAAATCACCCCACACAAATCACTGATATTAGTCACATATGTGCCAGACATGGAAATCATAAGCACTGCCTGGGTAACCTAATGACAAATTCTGTATTATACTCTGTGCATTGCATACCACCCAGTGTGGGAGCCCTTATGGTTGCTATACCTCTGTCTCTGTTCCCCAGATGGCATTATGAATGCAGTGTGGGTGCAGTCGATGGGTTCAGTACATCAGGTGACTAGGCTATGTTATAAAATGCCTGCATGGTGTTCATACCTCTCAACCTCTTACAGCAAGAAATCTGGATGAAAGCCTAAAGTAATGGGGAGACAAAGGCCCAGAAATAGGAACAGATTGTTAATATTGGTCTTATAAACTTAGAAAGTTGCTACAATAACAGGTTTTGTGCTAGCATGCATTTTGTAAAAGATATAACCTATGTAACTCAACCATTATTTAGGAAATTCAGTTGTCAGTGATTTGTCAGGAAACCCATAGATTTTATGAGGACCAAACCAAAAATATGAGGTAAAAATCTGGACATTCTGTGAAAATCTAGACAGTTAAGAGGTACAATGGTGTTGCTTTCCTCCTCTGTGGTGCAAGGGAACCACCCTTCATGCCACAGAATGACATGGAGGAACTAGTAAAGTATCCTTGCGGTAGATGCCTGGGTTATACCCACTATGTTCCATGTTGGCTGCTGAAAGGTCCCTGTAGCTAATCCTCTGCTACACATGCCTTGATGTCCACAGGAATAGGTACTCGATGCAACCCACAAGCCTGCATATGAGAGTGGTACATCTCCACCAGCACTTGCTTGGTACCTCTATCCATACAGTAGTGTCCCACTAGTTCTACATTATGGAGGGACTAGTATGTTCAGTGCCAATGGATGACTAGCTGACTCCAAAAGGAATGATGAGCTTCTCTGTGACTACCAGCCTCTTATGTATATATATTGTGAGACAGGTATACTACATGTATGTCCCTCTCCTTGTTTCAGCAATATTTATAAATGATCATGACTTATATTAATCTTATATAACTGAATTCTATTATTTGATGATTTAGATGGGGACAGTAGTGCATAATCAAAATGTTTGATATGTAGACATCAGTGGGTAAAATATTTCTGTTACACTGTATAATTGTTATTTTAAAGAGAAAATCCTCAGTAATTTCTTTGAAGTTTATATAAAGTATTATATAAGGTTCAACCTGGCTATGTAGGTATGAAATATGTAGAAAAAAGCTGTATATTGGGAATGGTCTAAGAAGAATTATGACTAAATGTTAGGATTTTATAATTTATGACACATTCTTATTTGCTCTAGGATCTTTATTAGAGATATGAGTCCATCTTTTTAAAGTAAAATGATGACTTATGTTAATACTGAAAGAGGTGCAGCGGAATCTAGCTCAGTAAGTAAGAAAAAATATGTATGAAAGTTGGATAAGGGGAACACATGAGAATGTGAGCAAATATTAAAGAGAATAACATTTTGGGAGATTAGGTGACTCTTTCAAATGTAATCAAAATAAGTTAAAAGCAACAGGAACAGATGGTATGAAAAAGAGTTTGGTGAGTGTTATATGTAAGATTGAATGGAACCTTCAGAGGTGGGTACATATATTTGCATGATTTGTATGACTATCAAAAACAGAAGAAGATATACATGTCTTCTGCAATATAATAAACATGTTTCTATTTAAAATGCTCTGTTTTCCATAGAATTCCACAGGAAAAACATCAAATTTTTTATAACTATGCTAAAGGATCATTCTGATCCATCAGAGTGCTGATGGGAATTGAAAGAGTGGTAAATAGTTGAGCTTTATTATAAACCTTTTCCAAAATAAAAACAGGAAGTATATATGTAGTATACCACATATTGCAGTCTGAACATTTAAGCCAGCCTCCCTGAATTATAACAGATTACAAGAATTATGAAAAATAAAAGTAAATAATAGACAAAGAAGTGTGAAACAAAGAAAGGAATGGTTGGGCAGGTAGGAACTTGGTACAGCGAGTATTGCCCAAGATCAGTATTACTTGTATTAATTTGTCTGTCTGCTTAAACGGGTTACTGTAAAGAGAAGGTTTGAAGTATCACAGATGATAGGTGGAGAAATGTACATTATTTTATAATGATAATATTGCATGCTATCAATCTTGAGACACAGGAAGGAAATATGGTTAAATATTAATTTATGGGTAAATGAAGTTATCCAGCTTTTTTAAAACTTTTCAAGATATTCATGACTGACTTCCCTAGAGCAAGTAAACATTTCAGCATTGTACAATACGCAGATGATTCAGCACTTATTTGCTCCGCCAAAAACCTTGTCACTCTTCAGCAACTCACACCTCATTTAAAGCTTGGTTCTCCAAGAACAACTTTTACTAAACCCACAAAAAATCATAATTAATTCTATTCATCCCAAACAGCTTTGTGAACAAAAAATACACTTCAACCTAATTTTGTCAGTTTACACAAAAACTGAACCCATGCCAAGCTCCTCAGAGTCACCATTGATGTACATCTCAAATTTGACTCTCATGCTGAAGAAGTAGTTAAAAAAAGCATCAAAAACTCTGTAGTCTTTATAAGATTAGACCATAATTCACCATTCAGCTGAAAAAAACATTGCCTCAGTCTTACTACCAACTCTTGCCTATGCTGCCCCATATTGCTCAACTTAATTTGATTTGCTATTAATGTGCTCTACAGAATTCATCACTGTTTGGCTCTTAAGCAACTTCACTCTACAAAAACATCCCACTTCTTAAATATCTCACAGTTGGCCACTACCCACAAATTTCTAGGTAAACCTTAACGATGTTCTATACTAAGTCGTATCCTTCAACTCTATTGTCCTAGCAGATAACTTCACTTAAATCTTTAGCTGTTGTTCCATATAACCAAACCAAATACCTATGTCAGTGACTCCTTTCACTTTTTCAATGTTTCCAGAAAATAGAACTCCTTCCCTCATGTCCAAAACAAGTTTCTAACCTTTTAAACTAAACTCCTTTAAGATGCATCTCAAGCAATATTTTATGAAATCTTGACTTTGCTCATCCTCATCTCCAGGTTAAAAGTTCTTGCAATGATTCCCTTTCACAGCACTACCACATTTCCATGAATGTACTATCTTTATAAGTTTCCCATACTGACATCTTCTGTCTCCCACAAACTTAAAATGCTCTTTCTAATTTATCTTGTATACTATATTTTTCTTTCTCTCTAACCTACCACTGTCTGCTAATTCAAATGTCTTTAAATTTTCTCCTTCTGTCTCCATAAATGCATTTTTTCATTTCTGTTCTACACTTCAACTTCTTCTTTCATTTCAATATATGTTGTTATGCTGTTTCTTCTTCCTACCTTCCCACAGAATCTTATGTTTCAGCACTGAGGAATGTTTTATATGTACAAATGTAATTGTTCCTCCACTTAATCATCCTTCATAATCCCCCTTATGCTTATCTTTTCTCTTTCCTTTCTGTCATATATCTGTTATGCATTCAAATGTTATATTCAGGCTTATCTACTATACCTTGTTGCTAGCTACACCCCACTTTCTGCTGGTCAATACTCTCATTTTTTTCTCTTTTGCATTTAAGACTGTCTGTAAACAAAATACTGACTGTAAATAAATGTATACTGTATTCCCTACACTCATTGTTCACATTTTCCCCTATCAGTATTATACATTTAAATTTCCTTGATATATTGTTGTATATTTTATATTTCCCATTGCCTTCTGCTTTTTGTAGTCTTCATGCTTTGTAAAAAGTCATAATGTATTTTCTCGATGCTTTGTAATTAAACATAATATATTCTACTGACTTTTTTTGTGTGTTGCCCTTTAAAGAATGATTTGTATTCTCATTTCTGTACTAAGTGAAACTTTTCTCCTCAGATTTTGACTTAAAAGGGACATTTTTTTGCCCCAGAACATCTAACTAGGGAAAGAAATATAAATAAAATGAATTAGCACTATGGGTATATGAAAATTTAAATAATAATGTGAAATTATAAATAGAAGGGTAGAGACAGCCATAACAACAAGTCGCAAGACTGCAAAGCACTACTGATAGCACTAATGATAGCACTAATGATAGCACTACTGATAGCACTAATGATAGCACTACTGATAGCACTAATGATAGCACTACTGATAGCACTAATTATAGCACTAATGATATCACTACTGATAGCACTAATGATAGCACTACTGATAGCACTAATTATAGAACTACTGATAGCACTAATTATAGCACTAACGATATCACTACTGATAGCACTACTGATAGCACTAATGATAGCACTACTGATAGCACTAATGATAGCACTACTGATAGCACTAATGATAGCACTACTGATAGCACTAATGATAGCACTACTGATAGCACTAATGATAGCACTAACAATAGCACTACTGATAGCACTACTGATAGCAATGTGAATGTTGTCAGAAATCATTAACTGTGTAATGACTTAATGAGGTTGAATGATTATGTCTGAGTAGGACTTTGTATACCTGTGTTAGATGTTTTTGTTTTTATTTGTTAAAATACTTATAAAACTGTTTGTTATGAAAAAAATGGCTCATGTATTTAAAGATGTTAACTTAGAAATTTTATTTCTGGAGGAGCAGTTACCAGATTTTGAAAGGTTTTAAAATGAGAGTATGTTTCTTCTGCAGATCCTTTCATCTCTTTTCATAATGACAGACTCACCATGAAAACTACTTCAGTGTTCATTCCCATAGTGATATCTATAATGATTCACAATCCATTGATTTACCCTCCATTGTTTTACTGTATAGCAGGAAATAACAGTATAAGGTAGTCTTGATGTTTAGATATTTGTGGGTAGCTCAGATATAATGCAAAGGGAGTCAAAGCACTCTAAAGATCACCTTCTTTACCTATCTCTCAAACAAAGGCTACCAAGCAAAGTCTCAAAAACTGGATGGAAAAGTGAATTTGTATGTTATATTTAAGCATAAGTTTTTGTATTTTCCACTACAATTCCCAGGTCCTGAACTGAGATCATAACTTAGACTTATGAGACTATAAATATGAATTTGGGGGTACACACACACACACACACACACACACACACACACATATATATATATATATATATATATATATATATATATATATAGTAGTCTTCTTTCGGCTTTTCCTGGTTAGGGGTCACCACAGCGGAACTCCGGTCCGCTAATGATTGGCAGTAGAGTTTTACGTGCTGGCTTGCCGGGCCTAACGCACAACCTTCAATGAAGGAATGCCCGTTCATGCATGTCGCCACACAGAAGACGCTCTAACTGAGAATCGAATGGGCAACGTCTAACTGTGATATATATATATATATATATATATATATCTATATCTATATATATATATATATATATATATATATATATATATATATATGGGTTGTCATTATTACATCGACAGCCCATTCCATCAAAACTGACTTCACCAACACAGCAGATCATCGACAACTGAAGAACAGATGTTTCCCACATGATAAGTAACCATTTGGCTATCAACCTGAATTTTTCCTTTACCCCACAGCAGTGTGTTCTTGGTGTTGGAATATTTATTAAGGGAGGTGTGGGGGGCAAAGCCAAATGGTTATTTACCATGTGGGAAAAAACGTCAGCTCTTCAATTGTCGATGATCTGCCATGTTGGTGAAGTCAGTTTTGATGGAATGAGCTATCGATGTAGTAATGGTAACCCATATATATATATATATATATATATATATATATATATATATATATATATATATATATGTGTGTGTGTGTGTGCAGTAAGTCAGAGGATGTGGTTACTCAGAGTATTACCCTTACTGTAAGGGACAGCAGGTTGTAGGTATATATTTAAAAACCTTAGTCTAAGTTATAATCTCAGTTCATGACCTGGGAATTACAGTGGAAAATTATGCTAAAATATAACACAGAATTTCACTTTTTCATCTAGTATGTGAGTTTTTGTTTTGCGACCTTACTGGTCTCTTTGTCTGTCTTTGATATATAGATAGACAGATAGATAGATAGATAGATAGATAGATAGATAGATAGATAGATAGACAGAGAGATGTGAGAGAGAGATATAAGAACTGTGTATTATTTACTCATTCTTGTCAAATCTAGAAATCCAGCCATATATATCTCACTATTTAAAAGACTGACAATGTAGCTAGGCACTGTACATTGTCATTAACAAAGCGTACAGAGCGCAGTCAGTAATGTTTTTATAATAAAATAAATAGCATGTAGTGAAAAACTAGCATGGAAGGCTGCAGGCCTTAGGTCTCCATTACTTTAAATAGAGAAGACATAGGATATTTTAATTCTGACATGCAAAGTAATTCATAAAATTTTATTTCTCAGTCGAGTAACAGAAATTCATAGCATAAACATGCTTCTGAGATAAGTTAAGGCCACAGCAACCTTGGGCTTGAAACAAAAACAGTTAGATCAGTTTTCAAGATTATTAAATAAATGGGACAGCTTACCATATAGTTTAAGAAATGAGAATTCTTTAGATGGTTTCAAAATAAAACTACATAAGTATATGGATTCCTTTATGGCACAGTATGGTTTGGCATGGCACTGTATGGTATAATTTGTTGTGGTATGTCAGGGTACAGTACGGTCTGATATGGTATGGCCCCAATACTTTATGTATATATATATATATATATATATATATATATATATATATATATATATATATAGAGAGAGAGAGAGAGAGAGAGAGAGAGAAAGAGAGATAGATATTTGTCAAGTGATATCTTAAATTCTGTTAGAAGACTGGTCAGCTCTTTACTTGACCTAATATTGCATGATGTAGCTCCATATTACAATCCATCAGATTCCATCCACTCCTAAAATGCTGAACACCCACACAACTGAACAAGTACTCATCCCAAGATATCCTAAAAAATGTTTGTGTAATCACCCTAACTTAACTATAACTCGTGGAGGAAAAATTTCCGTAGTATTAGTGTCACCTGTTGTATTTCATGCCTTCTATCCTCTTTGTAAATGCTCTTTAAATGCAATCATTTGCATTAATGTTGTTGTACAATATGTTATAAACGAGTATAAGAATCTCTTCTGAGCTTCATTTAATAAAAATGCATTTAAAATGAATAACCGTTCCATTTGATTGTAAAACTGCTTTTGCTAAACTAAAAGTCACGTAGTAATCAGTTTTCTGTTATGGAACTTTATTGTACTGGTAAATATATGCTAAAACAGGTAATTTCAAAGGCAGGTCAGTCAGCATAAACCCATACTAGCATGCAGTTCATTGCTGTAGTAATATACTTAATTTTAAAAACAAGGCTATATGTTGGTTAATTCATTCAGTCATAACAATGCAGCAGCATTTAATCTAGTTTGCATTCATATTCTTTTCTCTCTGACAGAGTATCAACATGTGTTTTTCTAGTACTTAAAACAACACTTCTAATACATCAAAACTATGCTGTTTCAAACCAAGCATATTTACTGTATCTATATATAGCACTTGCTTCCATGCATTTCCTCTAAGCCTGCTACAGTTCTGGTAAATTATCTCATGTAGTTTCCTGCTTACCACCTGTATGTAAAAGCATTCACAGTTAGAGGTAGTGACTTAAATGACAAATGTTTTGTATTACAGTCAGCATATTTGCATGGTTCTATTTCTGTTTTGTTTTGCCTTAAGAGGAATACATTTGTGATTTTGTAAAACATAAGGGTAAGTACAGCAATGTCCATATTTCAACATGCCTTTATAAACTGTAGCAATAATTTCTTTTCTGACCTATATTTTATATTCTGTCTTGTTATATTAATGTAGTGGTTCTATTATAAAACTCCAAATTCTTAAAAGTCAGTGTTCCAAATGATCTCCCTAAAGAAGTGAACTATTGCTAGAACACAATTAGAAATCACACCAGCAATGATTAACTATGAGGAAAAACATTTTCTGTGGGCTACTGACCCATGGGCAGTTTCACCTTGAGCATGTGTAGGGATGATGTATGTACTAGGGCTATTCCATGCTTCCTGCAAGAATGAAGCATTGTTGTACAAAATGGGACTTTGGTGACTTTTTACACAAAATATGAGTATGCAGTGGGTAAAATATCCAAGAATGGAACTTATTTAACTTTTGAAATATAAACATTGTATACCATTATACCACATGAAACAGGCATTGGAGGAATAACTTTTTATTACAAGCATATCTATAATTTATCTATTTTATGGGGCTAATTTTTAAAAATATTTTTTTTGTATTTCAGTACAGAATATTCCAGAACTTTTGTGGTATAGAAATTAAAGACATGGTATTTTTTAGTTATACAAAGGCTAGGATTCAGAAACCTAGATTTCAATATACAACTTATTTTAGGTAGGTTTGCTCAATGCAGTACTCATTTCTAACTCAGAAACTGATGCAGTTTCACTGTAGTAAGAAGGCTGCTGTCTGTAATCCTACACATGTCTTGCTGGTGATGGCCACATGCAGATGCAGTAGTCCAGGGCATAGTGAATTTCCCCAAAACTTTTCATCACGATTAGAATAAAGAGATTGATTAATTAAAGGATAGTTCTACCACTGTACTTGCTGAGTGAATCAGAAAAAAGTATTCACTATCATTTGACAGTATACACCCACTCAGTCCCATGGCAGGAAATATGGTGTTAGCCCCATAGTAGGTAAATACTGTGAAATGTTGTGTGCATGTGTGTGTGTGTGTGTGTGTGTGTGTGTGTGTGTGTGTGTGTGTGTGTGTGTGTGTGTGTGCGTGTGTGTATACATGTGTTACTCTTTTCATGCATGAATGTGTGTGTGTGTGTGTGTGTGTGTGTGTGTGTGTGTGTGTGTGTGTGTGTGTGTGTGTGTGTGTGTGTGTGTGTGTGTGTGTGTGTGTGTGTGTGTGTCCATGTGTGTGTGTGTGTGTGTGTGTGTGTGTGTGTGTGTGTGTGTGTGTGTGTGTAGAGTAGACAGAAATTGTCTGGGTGTGCATGTGTGTCATTTTGTGTGTGTGTGTGTGTGTGTGTGTGTGTGTGTGTGTGTGTGTGTGTGTGTGTGTGTGTGTGTGTGTGTGTGTGTGCATGTGTCTAATACTGCCTGAGTATCATTATGTCTAGGTTTGTGTCATGTTTATATGTTCCTGTGCAACTGATTTGCATGGATCAGTAGGGAAGTCTAGTGATCAGTTCAGAGATAGGATAATGAGCTGCTGACTAGATGTTGCCCCATGCAGGTAGATCATGTTTGTAAATCACATTATATCACTGTCACTCTTTTGCGACACTACCAGCATAGCTCTGGAGGTGACCTATTTTCTGAATTTCATATCAAATTCTTTTATATCTGTATAAGATGAAGATAATGTTTATCAGTTTGTTTTACCAGTTTATAAGGTGCTACCTGCACTTTATAGTCCATATATTTATTTTATGAAATGCTGTAGATAGAACTAATATATTTATTAATAACAATTATCTGTTTTTACAATTTTATGAGTAACGGAACAGCAACATTACATGTATTTTAGCAATGGTGCTGTAGAAAATTATGTGGAAATCAGTCTGGAAACTGCCATAATTGAAAATATAGCTACCATTTATAAGAGGGCAGTAAAAAGTAGTTTATGTTTTTATGATGCTTTCTACTGACACATAAAAGTAAAGAGAAATGTGGTTAAGTCACAATTAAAAGAAAATCAAGATTAACTACAGATAATTTGTATGTGTAAAGAAAATGTAGAAACTAAAGGATGAATGTATGAAGAAAGGTTATAAAAAGCACTTTTGGATATTGTTTTCCAACAGGTAAAATATATATATATATATATATATATATATATATATATATATATATATATATATATATATATATATATATTTATATACAGATGTATTTTCTTCATACAGGGGGATTTGTCACCTATTAGAAAGCCAATAAAAATGAAGAATATTTCATGGAATTGTTGTAGTATTATCAACAATGAGAACAAACTATATTCTGTATCCTTGTATTAATGAAATAGAAAGAATATACAGGAAAAGTTTAATGATGTGTAGTAGACACCTTCAAATGAGGAAGCTCATGAGATTTTACACAATAAAAAAGGAACCCTCAGATGTGGAAGCTATTCTTCTTACTGACTGTAACATAAGATTTGCTATTTATATAGATACATGCATCACCCGTCTTTAAATACAGTGAACAATGCAGAAAGATATATGATAGTATTTACCAGCATCTGTATGCTAAAAGGAAACGCATTAAATAAAATGAAATGCAAAAACATAGTAAACTTTGCTCTGCTTTATTGTTTATTTTTCATGATTTAGAAATTTTAGTTTTAAATGTTAAAAGGGGCGAATTTATTACCATATTAGCTAAGAAATAATATGAGTGTCCAACTAGATTACATACAGCTAATATGCCAGGACTGATGAGTTAACTTGTACTAACCCTTTGTTTAAATTAAAAATGTTGTATCTATTGTGTGTTCCTGGTTGATATAGATTGGCCTGCCTTTAAACATTTTTCCTTTGCATTGTGGTTAAAAGTCTGATGGTGTTCTGTAGTACAAGCGTGCTTATTGTGTGTTATTCAGTTTTATCAATGGAGTTTTAATGCTGAACATACTGTGTGTGTTTTTTACTTTATTCTTTATTCTACCCCATAGTTTTATGCCATATTGAATTTATTATTGTTTAGTTTCATTGACTTAATAAACCTAAATATCTATCCTACCATGCTGTATGCATTTTAGTTGTTGCAATATCTTATGCAGAGGTTGCTCTTTGTACATACTTCTCTGTTCCTGCTTAATACCTGCTGCCATTTTTTATAAAGCTGGGTCATTATTTTCTGAGACCAAATCCTTGTATTAGGGACCATCCTATGCTGTAGCAGTCAGCATTGCTGTGTCACGGAGTAAGTAAATCTTGTTGAGGTCTTAGCCGGAGTGCCCTGGGTGCAGATTATGTACAATCTTCCACTGTTCAAATAGCAATTCACTAACTTCCCTACTTTCCTTCCACATCCCAAAGATGTGTCTTAGATGAATTTGTCTTTTTCCATTTTTCACATAGTTGTGCATGCTGTGTGAGAGTGAGTGAGTGAGTGAGTGAGTGAGTGAGTGAGTGAGTGAGTGAGTGAGTGTGCACTCTGCAATTGGTACCCATTCAGAATGAGCTTCTCTGCATTGGACCGATTCATAAGATCTGTATCCCACACAAATCTGAACTGGATAAAGCAGATAATCAGAGAATGAATGAATTCTGACATTGGTTCTTTTTCTGGAGTAGTAACATCATACTCCATTGTTATTATGATTGCATTTTGACATCATCTGTTTACTTTTTAAATGTTTTATTGTTTAAGCAGTGCGCACTGAGAACTAAAGCAGTACCATATTCATATCTGAATTATATATATATTTTCTGTTCTTTTCTTGCACTCTCTCCCCGTAGCAGATCACTAGCTGCCAGCAGCTCCTCTCCTCATTTACTGGGTCTTTAGTGGATCTGCTTTAGCCTGCCCAACGTCCAGGGCCATTTGAAGAAAGTCAAAGTGAACTTTATTGTCATTCAGGCCGCACAACAGTGCAACTGAATGAAACTGCATTACTTCGAACTCAATGTGCATACAACATATACTGATAATATTAATACAATAACACATATACTAATGCTAATCCAACCATAACAACAGTTTATGCAGTGCAGTAACAAGTACAATGACATGCACCAAGACTATTCCACTTACATGTACTCATCAGTACCCAAAATATTGCACAGGTAATATGTTGCACAGAACAGAATCAGACAGATTTCAAATTGCATGGAATGCTAACTTGGTATATTGCACAGAATGTTAACTAGGCATCATTAATATTGCACATAAGGTACAAGATTGTACTTTCATAGAGTTATTGCATATGTCTGTGAATTACTACAGTGTTGTAACTCCAGACCTCCATGACTAGCTTGGTGTATGTTATTAGTGGAGTTCAGAAGTCTGATGGCTTATGGAAAAAAGCTTCTATTAAATCTGGTGGTTTTGCAATGCAAGCTACAGTATCTCCTGCCTGAAGACAAACATGAGAACAGACCATGGGAATGGTGAGTGCAGTTTTGGACTATTTTCATGGCTCTGCTGAGGCATTGAGCAAAGTATAAGTCCTGGATAGATGGGAGCGTGGACCTGATAATTCTCTCCATCAATTTTACCACCCCCTGGAGAGATTTGCAATCTGAAACCATGCAGTTTCCATACCACACCAAGAGATTATTAGTCAGGATGCTTTTGCTGGTACCCATGTAGAAGGTTGTCAGAAATGAAGGTGGTAGTTTTGCTCTTCTCAACCTTCTTAGAAAGTGTAGACACTGTTGTGCCTTCTTGACAATGTGATTAGTGTTTATTGACTAAGGCAAGTCTTCAATGATATGCACCCCCAAGAGTTGGTGCTCTTCATCCTTTCCACTGTTTCTTCTTTGATTGTGAGTGGAGAATGAGCCTTGCATCTCTTCCTGAAGTCTACTATTACCTCCTTTGTTTTATTCACATTCAGAGTCAGGTTGTTGTTGTTACACCAGCCAATGAGTTTGTTCACCTCCTCTCTGTAGGCTTTTTTGTCACCATTGCTGATGAAACCCACCACTGTCGTATCATCCGCAAACTTAACAATGTAGTTTGTGTTGTACCAAGTGATGCAGTCATGTGACAGCATGGTGAACAACAGGGAGTCCGAACACATCCTTGAGGTACTCCAGTGTTCAGTGTGATGCTCATGAGGTGTTGTTGCCTACGCATACCTTTTGTGGCCAGTCAATAAGAAAGTCTGCATAAAGAAGTGCTAACACCCAGATGGACCAGTTTCTCAGTCAGATGTTGGGGGATGACCGTATTAAAGGCCGAGCTGTCATCAATAAATAACATGCAGACATAGCAGTTTTTGTTCTCCAGGTGAATAAGTGAAGTACCCGTGAGATGGCATCTGCCGTAGAGTGATTGGTCAAAGACTACTTAACATCAAGTCTTTCCTGCAACACTGGACCCACTCCAATTTGCTCATAGATCCAATCTCTCAAAGCACTTCATTACACTGGAGGTTAGAGCTACTGGGTGGTAGTCGTTCAGGCTTGAGGGTGGAGACTTCTTGGGCAGTGGTACAATGGCTGTATTCTTGAAGCACTTGGGTACTGTGGCTTAATACAGAGAAATGTTGAATATGTCAGTGAGAACAGTAGTTAATTGGTCAGCCCAGTCCCTGAGCACTCACCCCAGAATATTGTTAGGACCAGCTGCCTTCTTTGGGTTTACTCGTCACAGCACCCTTTGAACATCTGCTGGGTGAAGGCAGAGCACTTCATCTTCTTGGTTGGTGTGCAGTTTCGTTGCTGTTGAGAGATGAAGGATGTGGGTACAATACCGTACTGCTGTTGGGGAGTGTGCCCTTACCCCTTTTCATCCTGTGTCCACCTTGCAAGCTCTGCAGTTGCTGCCTACAAGCGGTTCATGCATTTTTCCATGCATGACCACAACTTTTTGACCATGCTGTATACAATTTGCAGCATGGAACTTGCCAGGCTCTTAATGCTGCTGCTGTTGCAGTGAACCTAGGCAGCCCCCCCCCAAATGGACAAGCGGGGTGTCAGCAGCTTATTGCCATTCTCCTCCCTTTCTGATTTCCCCATTGCCTGTGCTATTAGTTGAACCCAGGACATCTGAGGTGCAGTAAGGTATTTATCCCTCTGCACCAGTATTTGAAGTACATCTTTCAGCATATACTGTGCTACCCAACATTTCTTTTAACCCAGGAAGCCTACTGTTTGTTACAGGCCAGTTGGCTGACACTAATAACATCACAGGAAGTCTACCAGTGTCTTGTCATCACTTTCTCCCTTTTCTCTGGTTTGTGTGATCTTAGAATTAGTAATTGTCTAAACATGAAGGCCTTACTGACTATTAAGCTCAGGTTACTAGTGCTCTGACTAGAATATTATGTTATGTGATAATAAACACAAACCCCAGTAATATTATAGTTAACTTTCTGAGATAGTTTGAATTAAGGATACACTCATTATAAAATATTGCCTTAGCAGAATAAGAAACACTTCTTGCTATTCAGTGCAGCTTATATTTGTGCATTATTAGTTACTCAGTGAGAAATGTTCGTAAGTACTGTAGTGCCTCATAAAACCGTCAGCCTAAACGACTGAATTAGCTTGATCTGCATTATTCTTCTTTCTAAAGATCGCCAAAAATGTCCTTGAAGAGCCATAACTGACTTTTTTGATACAGAATGATCAGGCTAACAGAAACTGTGCTGGAACTGGGTTGTCATATTTCATGTAACTTTGTGTCTATGGGCATTCATCCCAGTTCTGAGTGACTGGACTCTCGCTCTCCTATATAACCTGCCGCTGGCTATTTTGTGCATTTGAAATGCATGTAAAGAAAGCCTGTACCTTGAAAGCTCCATTATACGAATCTGCTATGGTTGTAACCACTGATGTGGAGGAGATACAGAGGATAGCCTTAGAAAGTGAGGCCAGCCTTGTCTGATAGAAGCATTTTCCTTGATTCATTGCTTTAGTGTGTTAATAGCCGGAGAGAATTATATGAAGTATATTCTACAGATGACGCAAAACCTTTGCATTTGTGTTGGGTTGTCATGTATGAGCAAAACACATTTATTTGACAAGGAGTGTGAACTAGGGCTTTCTACTACCCACCTAAAAAACTACATCCATTCATTTATTTATTTATTTACTATTTGATAAATGGGTAGGTGGGCTGATACATAAGCCATTTCCAGCCATGACTTGGGCACAGAGGCACATAAAATTATTATCCACCAAATCGCCTATCCATAATATAGAAGTGAAGTCTAAAAGATACAGATTTGTCCAATATTACAGCTATACATAAAGAGTATGAACCAACAGTTTTATAATAAACCATATATAAAGAGCACAGTTAACAGAACACATGGCGATTCTTTCTTATAACTGTCAAAGAGTAATAGAGGCATATCATGATGAAATCCGTTTTACACGTGTTCAGAAACTATGCACATATTTATAATTGCATAGTTGAGAGGCAAGCGGATTCTTGAGAGAGATGTCTTTAAGGAATAGTTTACAAGGTGATTTTTATAACCATCAATATTTTTAGAGGCATATCAAACTAATAAGTATCTCCCACATTTCACAAGAAAACAATATACGTATGTACAAAGTACAGTTTGACAACAATAGATCCAACAGAATAGGAATAACAGATTCTGAGTAGAGGAAATACTAGTATTGTATTACTAGTTGTAGTCCATTGGTCGGAGTGGCCTGACTGATGTGCAGTACAGCTAATCTTCAACACTGAGCTTATGGTCATTGATGTATATCACGACAGGACAATTTTCCTGAAACATCAATATCATCCTCCTTGCAAATAACACGACTGCCTTGATGTTTTGCCTGAAGCTGTACTTTCATCAGTCAAAATAACAGTTTTATTGCTCCTGGTATTAAACAAACTGTGGCTTAAGTAAAAGCAAAAAAAAAGCAGCAATGCTGTAACATAATGGCTGACAATTGTCATTTTTCCTATATTCATTTTATCTTCATATCTACTGACCTTTAACTCAATAACAGAAATGCTGTGCTTCCATCACCCAAGTCATGACCTATATATTTTATATTTATTTGCTACAAATACCATAAAGCAGTTTCTGCCTCCTATAACTTGTCATTTAACAAATTTTGACTTTTTGCTACTATCATGAAAATTTGCGTTTTAGTTTTAATAAGCATTACCCTAAGAGTCGCAGCTCACTAGAGGCAGATGTCAAATTTTCAGTGCATATTTGAACATGTTACAAAGATACTGTAGCTTCATTCAAGGAGGTGATAAAAGTGATGCATTTGTGTAGTGATAAAAGTTTCATTCATTCCAAGATCTCAGAGACTCATTCGAGACTTGTTTTTTGTGTATCAGCCACAAATGAGATATAAATATAATAGTCAGGAACCATTGGAATTGGTGATCATTCATATAATTAAAATCCACCATAAAGAAATATACTTAAAAAACTAAGATACAAGTACATTCTTGAAACTTCAGCAAACTTTAGATCAAATGATTGGAATCACTTAACATTTTTTCTTTTTTTTTTTCAGAATTAAGGTTGTTGACATAGTGACTCATTAACAGCTCACTTGCAAAGTAACATTGTACAAGAAAGAGTTATACAATTACAAGACTTTACAGCAAAATGTTAAGATTTCCACTTCCTGTATCTGTAAAAGCCAAATAGCAAAAAATGTTTTGGGCTCTCTTGGCAGTTGCTAGAAATGTTATTACAAAAAAAAATGAAAATCAAACTCAGTTCCTACGTTTAAAGACTTTTTAAATTTAACATCAGTACTGTGTAAAACTGACAAAGAAATGATCAGGATAAGATCTATAAATCATACTGAAACTTTTAGTGGTTGGGATAACCGTGAAATGTTGCTACTGAAATACCAAGATTCTTAATATGTTAATTGTATTGATTACCTTAGTGATTCAGTGTATTCCTGTACAACGTGTGACATTAATTTTTTTTTCCTTTCTGTATATATATTGTAAATGTATTAAATTAATAAAATGTTTCTTTAAAAATTAAGATTTATTTATATATAACAAGCATTTTAAATAAAAAAGCTGGAGCTAATGAATTCCGTATCAGTTTATACTTGTTATATCTAGCATTGAACATTATAATTAATGTGGCCAGCTCCCTTAGAAAGTTTTGCTTTCTTTTTATTTTTCTTCCAATCTTGAGAACAAGGCTTGTTTTTTTGTATCTTTGTAATCACCCATTTATTCTAATGCTGTTTATTGCTTAATTCCAGAGTATTTTACATCTGAGATCATCCATTGCTTAACAGAAGGCAAGGACATCCATTGCTTTGCTATTCATTCTTACAACACAGATAAATAAATGATATATTCATTTTCTACTTCATATTATTGCAATGACTAAAACATTTTCTAAACTTCATATTACCAAAATTAGACTCCACCTAAAAAATGTTTGGAGGTGCTAATACAATCACTGCATTGTAACTCACATCTGCCTTTTTTTTGTGTGTTGTTGTAAATTAACCTAAAACTAAAGACCATGTTCTTTTTACTTGCTTAAGCCTACTTATACAATAATGGCTAATTTGTGGTAACTGTTTTTGAACTATAGTGAGGGATAGACATGCTTTACTAAATCATAGTTATAATGCTTCTATTGTCACAGTTTTTGTTGATTTTGCAAAACGTTATACTTTCAACACACAGATCAAACACTGTCAGTTTTTGTACAATATTACAGTTCCCAGAAGCACCTATGATTACTTTTTATCTGGATATTTAGCTTATAACAGAGTTACTAACTGTAGAATTTATGGATGGTGATGGCATCTCTGGGGACTGCCTTCATTGCTAAGGCACAAGAGATTGTAACTTGCAGGGGTATATATGTATACTACTTTATACAACCAAGGAACAAAAATCTGTTTCTCAAGCATAAATTAATGCAATAAACATCATTGCCCTACCAAGCCTTACAGTATGAGATATACATCTCAGAATATGACTTAAAATTTTCAGCTATGAAAAAATGTCTTAGTCTACAAGCAGTCATAGTATCAGCATGCAGAAAATGTTTATGTTTGGAGGGGCATAAGATGCTTTTTTCTGTTACTTGTTTAGCCAAGAGCACAGACTCATTTTCTTGGGTGACCCTTCCATAGCTGACTATCCCATCACACTTACATTACAATACCTGCTGAATCTATGCAGAGTAAACTAAAAGTATTGTGTAATGTGACTAACACCAACTATATATATCTTGTACTAAGACTCTGCTATTGGCTTAGATCTGTTAATCTTATCTCTTACTATATTGCACATACTGATTTCTTGTGATTTTATAGGCTACACAACGAATGGAACACTGCACTTCATTTTAACTTATATAAAGTAACACAAATTCAGAAAGGTCTTATGATCTCATATAGTAGGAGTGAAGCTAACAGCAGAGTGTTAGAATATGTTGCCTTATACTCTTATTTAGCAAAGTCAAGACATGAACTACATTTACTTTTGCTATGTTTTGACTTTTACCAGTTTGTCTGTGGTTAAATATATATTAGCCAATAAAATATAACATTATAGGGCAGTTGTCAAGTAGAAATTAAGACAGTAATACCTCAGCGCATTCAAAATGATTTCTGGATGCCAGAAAATTCATGATCCAATTTTTTTTCACATTCCTATGATGTACAATATTGAATATACTGCTTAATAATTGAAAAGTGCATCATATTCCATGTCAGAAAACTTTAGCTATTCTATTAACATGGTATTGCTAGTTAAATTGTTAAACTTTATATAAGCAATGTTTTTACTGTTTCTAAGTACACAATGACAACAACTTTTTGATACATTGCAATTTTTTCAACTACTATTTCATCCCAGTTTAAAACAAGGAAATAAGAAAAGTGATGATTCAAATCAATGACTTTTGCAAAAATAATAAGTGTTCTGCACAGGGCAAAGCTGCCTGTACCCCCACACCCTTGCAATCATATGTAATAACTTTGAGGTTAACAGAACTTCAGCAATAAGTAAAATGACCATTCTCCCTAGGTCTGGTAATCTTGGAGTTACACAATGTCTTTACCAGTGATTTCAAATCCAACAATACAGTATAAAATGAACATATCATTCATAAAAAGAATGGTCCCCAAACATTTTTGGTTTGCATTTTAAAATTGTTTTACTCTTGAAACACTGCTTTTGCAGTTTCACTTTATTTCTACGAATATATTTAGTTGACCTAATTTGCATGAAGGACTGCTGTACTGCTTACTGCCAGTAGATGAGGGTGTTCTTTTAAGTGAAATAATAAAAACATTGTATAACAAGACTGATTTGCAATGAAAATAAAAATGTACTAAACCAGCTACAGTTAAAACTAAGTAAAATAAATACAAAATGATTAAAACAGCAGCTTGGAATACCTAACAGTAATTTTATTCAGAAAAAAATAGAGATTTCTATTATTTAAGACTTTTCTTCAGACTCTGAATTAGAATTCAGTCATGCTTCATTAAACAGTAAAAGTAATAAGAAATCATCACTGTGAGCAACATGAGTGTGTTCTTTTTGAACTTTAAGTTGGAAAATGTCTTCAAAATGACAAACTGTTTAGCACACTAGCAAAAAAATCTGTGGCTAGTAACAGTTATTTCCAATATACTAGTAAGTATCCAACATTTCCGAAATACAGCATAGTGAAAGGTCAGGTGATGAGAATCTGTACACTAACCAACAAAGACTCACATTTTAAAGTAGAATTGTCTAGAATAATAAATATGTTTAAAGAGAGGGCTTTCCCTTCAGTTTTAGTTGAAGAACAGGCAAATGAGATTATGTTATTGAGACAGGACTTGTAAACCCCCCTCACTGAATTGGATGGCTAGAACATGGGTGCTAGTGTTGTTGATTTAAAAGAAGGAAAAAAGTATACTTTGAGTTTGGTTTTATCTTATCCCCTTGATATGCCAGTGATTAAAGAGATAGTAAAAAATAACGAATACTTTGGAGACTCAAGTGCAGAAAAAATTGTAGGGAAGTCTCTGATTATTATTAACAAGAAGTGTTATAATATCAAGAACATATTACAGAGACCCATTGTGGGACACAGTCATGAAAGAAGAGTCACGGGAACTTATTGTTGCAATGCGTGTAAACAACAATGTAAAACCATTTACAACAATCCTTGCTTTTTTCTTTTTGTGTAAATACTGGTATGAGTTACGTTGCCCCAAAGTACTGCAATTGTAATGCAACCTTTGTGGTATATATTGCTGGATGTCTAAACTATTAAGCATTTTATGTAGGCAGAACTACTAGAAAACACATTTCAATAATTAATGAGCATTGCCATGTCATTAAGAAGACTGACAAGGATGTGTTACACAGACACACCAAAATATGTACTAGTTTAAAACATTTTATTTTTTATGTGTTAGATTTTGTTAAAACTGACGATGGGTTGTGATGGTAAGAACTTGTTGAACAATAAAGAATATGAGTGGCAATGAAACTGAATGCAACAATTAATGTTAAAGTTGTGCAGAATAAATAAAATAGGCTTTTAGGTGCAAATTCATTTACACTAAAGTCTGTTATTTTAATCAGCTCACCTTTGATGACGTCATGTTATTTTTACTGTTTAATGAAGCATGGATAAATTGTTAACTCAAGGGTCTGAAGTATTTTGCTAAATAATACAGACAAAAATGCTTGCTCTGTTATTTATTGATTTTGATTTATTTATTTTTGTAAATGTATCGCCCAATAGTCCAAGCTACTGTTTTTACATTTTTTTTCTTTTACTTACAGATATCTTGGGCCACATCAGGGGAAAGTGACTAACCAAATACAGACAACATGAATTGCCCACCTACTTTAAATTATTATGAATATCATTTGAATGACAAATTGCATTAGGGTACAGGACAGCAAAGTGGTCAACTTTTTTTTTTATTTGGCTTTTGTAACCCACAATGATATGTTGCATTTCTAATTAAAACCACTTTTCAAGGCTCATGTAAACAACTTCATTGCTATTACTTCATAAAGAAGCGACATAAAGTTAAAATGTGTATTACATGTATCACAGTTATTGCATTTTATGGAACGAGCACATACACTTTACAGTGGTGGCACATCATTTTGGTTATTGATACATTTATAAGTATCAGACTAGCTGACATTGTGGGCTGTTTTTAAGCCTAGACAGTTCCTTTTCAAAGGTGAAAATTAAACCCTACATCTTGTGTCTGTGAGGTAAACACCTTAACTGTTATACCAACCCCCTAACTCCCATGGTAAAGCCAGCATATGCACTTAACTGTTTGCCTACTTATCTTCATCCACAAAGTGCTATGATCTTTTTCATTTGACACATTTCTGACAAGTAACTTTCTTGCCATCCCCCATTTAACCCTTAAATAAATATTGTGCTATATACTGCCAAGAATGCAGTCAAGTGTTAACATTTATGTGCTAACACGTGTTTTTCTTTTCTTCACTTCGTCATTTCTCCTTGTTTTATTGACCACACAGGTACAATTCCTATATAGCCCATTCAGTGCAGGACAGTATTCATTACTAACAGAAGCTTGTTAATACTTTTCTATGATAATGAATGATTAATCCTCTGCCTACCACTATTTATTAAATCTAAACTGAGAAGCTGTTTTCTTACCAGACTGGAAAGTGCAGTAAGTGGCAGGTTGATATTATAAACCATCTGGTGTCAATGCTTTTCTCATAGATTTACTGTGAAGAGCACTCTGCACCAGCTTGTCTGCTGCCATAATATATTTTCTATAACTCACACACACACACACACACACACACACACACACACACACACACACACACAGGAAATTCTGCAGTAGCAGGGTGAACAGATTACTAATTTCAAGATGCTGGAAAGGGGGCCTGCGAACTAGAAACTGAATCGCTGTATTGTGAAGTTCAAGTTCATGTAGTCTAAAAAGTAATCCACAAAAATATTAAATATTAAATATGCACTAGACACTGATTTTAGTGTTGGAAAGGGGCTGAAAAGTAGCTTAAAGCCATGTATCTGAAATCAGTACAAAAAGCAACTTACACAATTCTATTCGGAACAGTCCCTGGGATTCTAAGAATACTTACACTCAGCACAACTAAGTTAATAAAAGGTAATGTCTCTTTACAAAGTAACACTACACTGGACTAATTCACTTACATTGAAAACAATTATTTTAAAATCTTCTCAGTATTTCTAGCAGTAAAGGAGAACTCTGCTGCCATGTCATGAGGTTTTAACTGACATGAACAGCACTATCGCATTGTGTTATATTACATTATGATACTACTCTTGCCGTTCTTGTAGTGATCTAGACTTCAGTACTAGTTTGTCCTCTAAATCAGGCTCTAACAATAATTGCCGCAACAGCCTCTAGTGGTAAAGTATTAGTAAGGCATGTAGTTAAGTAGCATTCTTCTTGTGTTTGTCCCACCTTGGCTAACTAGATAACTTAGGACTGCCTTGTATGCAATATTTACAATTGCAAATCTCTGTGTATACTTCAGTGTTACATTTTCTCATAAGATACCCCTGCTATCTTAGTTACTTAGGAGATGAATAGATGCATTAATGCTCCAGTAATCTCCAGTGTACTTGTATATTAATATAACTGCACTGTATTATTTCTGTAGTTTTGTATATAAATTGCTCTATGTACTAAGTCTGCAATAATTTTTTAAGCTATTTTTCTTGGCCAAACTGAAATCATGTTGCAGCTAACTGTCCACTGTTAGCATCTGTATTTAGTACTTCCCCTGTATATTAATATAACTGCACTGTTTTAGTTCTATAGTTTTGTAGATGAATTGTTCCATGTACTGTCTGTAAAAAATGTTTAACCTGATTTTTGTAGGTCAAACTGAATCATGTTGCAGCTAGTTGTCCACTGATAGCTGCATTTAGTATTACCCTTATTTATGAAAATGTATTACTATCAAATGTTTTTCTGTATGTCTCCCTGAGGTTTTCAGCTTGTTGGTATATCAATATAGCAGTAGCTGTTTCCGTGTGCATTTGGGCAGGCTGATAATATGAATATGGCCTTCCTCTAATTCTTCTTTCTTTGCCATAATATTCCATTTGCTAATTATCTATTGCTCATATTATTTAATACTTACCAGCTCTTCACATTGCTTCTGTTCTATTCATAGGTTGAATATTAGTCCTATATGACCAGCTTCTAACATTGTACTGCATCGGACTCACAGGATATCAACCCATTATTTAATATCAAGAAACCAAAAGACTACTCTACAAGACTCCCAGATACAAGGACATCTGATGCAATACAGTATTCACTGACTGAGTATGTTTTATGAAGTTATGCATCTTTTGCAGTGAATAACGTCTTTACTGTAGTTAAAAAATATGCAAAGCTGTTAATAACAAATAGGGTAATCTACATTACTTTCTTTTTGTTGGATGCATGCAGTCCTGGGAAATAAACAGTAGTATTTCTGTTACCCTCCTTCTTGGAGTAACTGCTAGTTATAACTAGATTTACTTAAGTAGTTTTTCTAAACTTTTTGATTCAGTCTGCTAAAAATGGACCCCTTTTCCTGTACATTCTCTGATACATAAACACAATGATAGTCTTACCTTAAAGGCAATATTAGAATAGTCCCCTTGATTTTTTAGCTTTTGCTAGCAGTTAATGCTTTACTTTTAGCAATTCCCTTATACAAATACTAGTAGTCAGCTTACATTCTTAATACAATAGCAATATTGGTATCAAGCTTAAAATAGTGATACAATAAGTTGTATTTTTACATTGTAATATACATGTTAAATACAGTATA
Source organism: Protopterus annectens (assembly GCF_019279795.1). Taxonomy (NCBI): domain Eukaryota; kingdom Metazoa; phylum Chordata; order Ceratodontiformes; family Protopteridae; genus Protopterus; species Protopterus annectens. The sequence goes on along the minus strand of NC_056743.1, from coordinate 656,855,587 downwards.
AACAAACAGATTTTTCTTTCTGCTACACCCTATAACTCCTGAGTGTACATAGACAAGGACCTAACCTTAAAGATAGTTTTTTTTTTCTGGGCAATCTTGCAGGCTAGGACACTCCATTCACTCCCGCTTCACTCATGCTCACTCTGCTCCCCTACCCTACCCCCAATTCCAACCCACCCACCCTCTCTTCAACTACTCATACTTCTAACGCCTTCAAATATTATAGACCTCCAACCATAATTTCTCCCCAGCTATCAATATGCACACTAAATCAAACAACCTCACCCTTATTACTATTCCATACTCTACCAACATGTATATTACACCTATAATTGCCTTATCTATTCAACCTCATAACTTTTCTCTACCTTCTATCAATTATAACATCATTAAATACTGCAAATATTATATACATCCAAGTACAATTACAGACTCAGAAAACAACACACACTTCAAGTTTCTCAGATATATCTTCTAGTTTATTTAAATTAGCAATAGTTACTTTCCACAAAACTTAAACGTCTAAATACCACTTTAAATACATTTTATACAGCTGAAATTCTAACATACACAAATGCTATAAAAAATAACCATCATGCAAATCTATTCTCTAATATCTTCCTGTGTGGTGTTATCCACCTTACCCTGGTCCCATCAATGTACCAACAACCCAGGTCCAAACTAGGCAGCTTAATCTCATCAGATTGAAGCTGTGTAGTATCAAAATAAAACCACAAAATTTCATGTCTGGATTTCTAAGCCACCCCTGATATCCAACCTGCCACAGAACTGTGGTTCCAACCTAAAATATTAGACTCAGAAATGCCATCTGGCTATAAAGTGGTTAGAGTGGATAGACAATGTGAAAAAGGAGGCAGAATTGCAGTATTCTACCCCAAACTACTACACTCTCACAGAAAAATCCATTCCAAAATTTGCCAACACAGTAATACTCATCCCATTCCTAAAGCTAAACAATGCTAAAAGCTTATGCATTACTGAACTGTATATCCAACCTGGTCAAAATATACCTAATCTAGAAAACATCTTATCCTTGATATCCAGCAATATAAGTACTGAAACAATCATCTTAGGTGATGTTAACACTGACTAGCAAAGTCTCCCTTCAGATTTCTCAACCACTAGTATTAACTTCTTTGGTTTCTCTCAAATGGTCTCTACCCCAGCCAGATATAGCAAATATACTACTTCTGGCCCTACCTTAGACTAAATGCTTGTCTTTCATCCTAATAAATTTACAAAACGGGTATTTTCCCCAGTTCTTTAAGTAATCCCTTACCTGCCTATACCTCCAGAGCAATCTCACATATACACAAACAACACCAATATAAAACAATATGTGGCATTTCTCATTTTAATAAAAACACCCTTATTATTAAACTTAAAATATATAAACTGGTCTTCCTTAAAAACCTTACTTCAGTACTGCCTTCCTAGATGCCCTTAATAATGTAGCTCCTCTTCTTAGAAAAATAATTAAAACTAAATATGATCCCATGGTTAACTAAAGCTTGCTAACCATTATTGGACAAGAGAGAAAAAGCATGGAAAGACTGATTACAATATTAAACCAATACCTACAAACCTTTCATTCTCTGTGCAATCAAGTCAAAATCCTAGTAAAAAAGACAAAAATGAATTCTATTTGCTGCTCCAAAAATAAACATAAAAATAACCCTAAACAATGATGTCATTTTTAATTCACTCCTTAGTCCAGGCTCCAAACCTGACCCCGCTCCTTATCCCAGTAAAACTCCTCTCCAAACAGACACCATACTTAATAAATATTTTATTGTTTCAATAACCAGGGTTAACCACAACATAAGTCATTCTGTCACCACTCTTCCTACAAACTCGCCAAACATCAACACTATCTCACCTACCCTTCCATCCACAACTCCACATTCTAAACTATTGTTTCCTTTACCTGATTCAATCCAAACTACCTCTATATACTGTCCCAAAAAATCCCATGCCCACCAGCATAAGAAACAAATTGTTACTTAGACTGAAGGTCTGTTCATCGACTGCAGACAATCTCCTAGTAGAATACTTAAAATTTGCTGCTGAAGCTATAATATATCAAGTTAGTATAGTCATTAATAGATCCATCAGTAAATCCTATGTTGCAGAAATTTGAAAAAGGTCATATATCATCCCCCTACATAAAGGAGGTAATTCCCTGAAGTATCTAACTTTCATCCCATAGCTACCTTATCTCCACTCTCGAATATACTAGGAAAGTGTTCCCATAAGCAAATGCTGGATTATCTTTTACAAAACCATCTCCTAACACGCAACCAGCATAGGTTTTGCCCTGGGATCCTTCTCACCATACCTACCTAATATTACAGCTGTTCCACAAGGTTCCATTCTTGGCCCTGTCCTGTTCAATGTCTTTATCAATGATCTCCATACTTCTTGTTCTCCAGCTTCCCTGTACAACATGCTGATGACTCAACCATCATCTGCTCCTCAAACACTCTCTCTCCCACCTACAACAGATAACCCAAGAAGCTTTCAATTCCATTGAACTATTGTTCAAAAATTCATATACCCTACTCAATCCTAATAAAACCAAACTTCTCCTCTTTACCCCAGAACACTCACAGCTCAAAAAACTTTACTGAATAAGACCACTGTCAAAGTTGTCACTCATACCAAGCTCTTAGGAATAACAATATACAAGAACCTTAAAATTTGGTGTTCACCTACAGAACAGCTTAAAGTAACTATTCAGAAACTCAGTTTCCTGTATAGCCATAAACTATTTCTAAATTCAGCCATAAAACACACTCTTGTCACTAGCTATCAATCACCCTCACTTCTATACTGTGCACATATTCTTACAAACTTCAACAGCTCCCTAACAGCAAAAATGGAATCATGCTATAACAAAACTGTAACATTTGCTACAAATGCTACCTATCACAGCCATCACCCTTTGGCTTTTCAAGCTCTTAACTGGTTAGAATTTCCACAACATCTTAAGTACATCCAGCTCTTAACTGCCCCTAAAATCATATATAAATATGCTAACTGCCCCTCTCTACATTCCATACTCAAGAGAAACCTAGCCAAACAACCCTTTAGATCAGAGAATAAACAGCTTCTGGCTTTACACAAACCTACTAAAATAGCTGGTCACAGTCTATACTCAATCTCAGTAGCCAAAGTGTGGTACTTACCTATAAACATCAGAACTAATAAAGTCCTTCTGATCTTCAGACACATGCTAAATGATTATTTAATGAACCTTGGAGCTGTTCGTGCTCTCAACTTGTTTAATAGTCCTCAGTTAACACCACCTACTACAGAAAGCTTCCTCTGTTAAACTTAACTCCTTACTTTACTTTCTCTACCCCCTCAGTATCATCTCTTAGCCCCCCCCCCAGGTCCCCTCCTTCCTCCCACCTCTTAACCTATTTTCTTCTTGCTAATATATATGTAGTAGTAAAGTAGCCTCTACTGTTTTTTTCTAATTGCTAATATGTATGTTGTAGTAAATTAGTAAGTCTCGCATATCTATATTAGAAAATATATTCACTCACACACTATATTATGTTTCTGAATAATGTCTATATTCCTTTATTAGTATATTCTGTTTTGTAATTACTCTGTGCAAATTCTTTTAGAGCTTTTTTCCCCAGGCCTCCACTGAAAATGGGTACCTCCTGACCTAGTCGGACTTTCCCAGTCAACAAATGTAAATAAATAAATACTCCACCCATTTGGTAAAAGTGGATTTAATATTATTTACTGACACATACAATAAGCAGCAGAGTTTAAAGAAAAATAGAAAATGTTTCAAAGGTTTAACCAGAATATTATTCATCAGTTTTCAGAACAATATTTATTAAAGTGAACCACTGAACAATATCCAGAATTCACACACAGAAGATCAAAAGTGGTGCATTAAAAGGAAAACAAGATAGTCTATCTTCATACAAATGGAGTTAAAAAAGATACATTCTCCCCAGACAACTGGCAGAATTCTATTAAAACTAAATGAGGCAGATGTTCCCAATACTTGTCAGTTTCTACATGCCTCTCTCCACGTCTTTGGTTAACAAGTCTGAATAAAAGAATGGATAAACTATTTCCAGTTTATTTCTGTGATAAATGTATGTGTGATTAATCAGATAAATTATCTTATACCAATGAGTATAAAGCATGAACAACCACTTAGATATGCCTGCGTCTTTAAGGACATTATCTCATGCGTTCACAAACAGCAGCCTTTGGGATATAAGTTTGGTTATCTCTGCTCCTTATTCAGTTTTAATTTCAGTTTCTTCTTTACTCGGGCATTGTTCTAAAAACAAAATAGAGAATGAAAAACATTGTGCATTTCATTGTTGGTTACAGTTGTCATTGCTATACATACAAATTCAAAAATTAAAAGAAAATCACCAATTGCACGAGTCTAGTTGTCTAAAAGACTGATAATTACCTTTTGTATCTCCTAATTTACAATATGCAATGAACAACTGGAAACAAATATGACTGAAGTTAAAAGATGCTTGGAGATTAATCCAGAAAAGGGTATGAAGGGGGAAAGAGAGCTAGTAAGTATGGAAGAACTCAAACCATCAAAATAAACAGGAACATAAATGTAAAAAAAATATGCTGAGGCATTATTACAAGGGGAGAAGACAAGAATGAGGGAAAATGAGGAGACAGAAGACAAGGATGGACACAAAAGAGAAAGTAAAGGACACAGGCATAAAGATAGACAGTAACACTCTGGCATGACTGAAAGGAAATGAAATGGTTGTAACAGAAAGTAAATGACTGGAAAACCCAAGGTAGAAGGACGAATCCAAATGATGCTGGTGGGGGGTAGAAGTTAGAGAAAAAGATAGTTAAAAATAATACAGGTATATAACATATACCACAAGAAAAGCAAAAAATGACAGGGACAGATGATGTGGGAAAGGAAAGGAGAAAAAAGTATAGGAGAGGAAAGTGTTGAAGGAAATTTGATGTGGACAAAAACAGTACAAAATGGAGAAAGCACAGAAATGGTGGAAAAGAGAGTAGGCTAGGACTGAAAAGATAGAATAGAAGGATATAGAACAGTGGTGATGGACAAAATAAAGGGAAATCCTAAGCATAGAGAAGGAAAATCTAAGAGGAAAACATAGTGTTATAAAATGGAAAGTGAAGACAATCAAAGCAAAAAAAAGTATATGAAGAGTGGGAGGGAGGAGTGAGATCTGATATGTTGACAAAAGAAATATCCTGAAAGGGGACATATTAAGAGTTTAACCAATATCAGAATGACTAGAACAATGAGAGGGAAATGCAGTACAAAAACAAAAAGCAAAAATTTGAAAGTGGTGAAATGGGCACCATGAAAAAATGTAATAACAGAAAAGAAGAAAGGAAAATAAATCAAATACAAAAAAAAAAACAAGGACAGAGAGAACAAATAAAGCAATGAGAAATATGTAAAAGTAAAATGAAAATCTCAGGGAGGGTATTGAAATGACTGAATAGAGATAAAGACATTATATGTAAAGAGGAAAGTGAGAAATCTGAGTAGGGAAGAAAAGAACCAGAAAGAAGAAAGAGAGCAGGACATAAGAGCACTATTAAAGGAAAGAAGAGAAGACAGTAAAGAGAGGGGGAAGTAAAGTAACACAGATGGTATGTCAGGCATAAGAGAGGGGGAAGTAAAGTAACACAGATGGATGGTACGTCAGGCATAAGAGAGGGGGAAGTAAAGTAACACAGATGGTATGTCAGGCATAAGAGAGGGGGAAGTAAAGTAACACAGATGGTATGTCAGGCATAAGAGAGGGAGAAGTAAAATAACACAGATAGTACGTCAGGCATAAGAGAGGGGGAAGTAAAGTAACACATGGTATGTCAGGCATAAGAGAGGGGGAAGTAAAGTAACACAGATGGTAAGTCAGGCATAAGAGCATGCAATAAGAAATAGTAATATACAAAACTTGTATCCTGAAGACTACATGAGAATATCAGCCTTTCAGGCTTATGTAGTATTAACAGAGGAACTCTAGTCACTATTTGTGAGTGTGTGACATGTTTGCCTCCTTCTCAGGCCTTCATCTGGACCATCTTTCTGAAACACAAGGAACAAGGACAAAGCTGTGAATGTATTTACAGAGCTGAGAAAGGTTACAGAATGGACACTGGTGGCAAGAATAGGTCAGGCTAAAGTACAGGAAATTGTTGAAGAAGAGATTGTGCCACTTTACTTATGACTGGAAGTATGCAAGACTTCAGATGACACCATTGACAGGAATCTGCAGAAAAACTAAATAAGATGAAGATCATGATGAAGAGAACTAAAAGTAAAACACTGTCGGGAAGAATAAATACAGTAAGTGCAATGATAGCACATCATCATCATCGTCGTCAACCCCCTTTCCCCATTTTCTACATGTGGGTCGGGGTGTCGCTGTTCTCCTGCCCTGACTGTCACAGATCTTCTCTCACACAATCCATCCACCTCTTTGCTGGATGCCATCCTTTTCTCTTGCCTTCTTCCTGTCTGTCCCAAACTGCTTCTTCACTAGATTGTTTTCTACTTTTCTGCACATGTATCTGAACCACTGTAATCTGTTCTATTTGACCTTTTCTGCAATTGGAACTATTTTGGCTTCTGCTCTTACATCTTCATTTCTTCGTCTGTCCCACAGTGTGCATCCTACCTTCCATCTCAGGCACTTCACCTACATTACCTCCAGTTTCCTCAACTGCTCTGCCTTTACTGCCTATGTTTCTGTACCGTACTGTAGTGCTAGTCACAGCACTGTTTTCCACACCTGACTTCTCAGCTTCTTTGGCATTCTTCTGTCATATACAGCACTTAACACTGTGCCACATGTCCACAGCCACTCTGATTCTAGATTTAACATCCTCTTTCAGACTTCCCTTCTCCTTAACCACTCCTGCCAGATACTTGGAGCTGTTAATCTGTTCCGCTATTTTCCCTTCTATCTCAATTTTCAGCTTCTTCTGAAGTCCACTATTTGCTGCCATTGGAGCTGTCTTATATATACACAGTTTTATCCCATGTGCCTTCAGTTTTGCATTCCCTTATCCTTTGCTGAAGTTTTTGCTCAGAGTCTGCCTGTAATGTCACATCATCTGTATACAGCAACTTTGTTGATCTGTCTCTGACAACCTGTTTGCTAATGTAGTCCATCACCAGTATGAACAGCAGTGTGTTCACAGCTGAACCCTGGTGCACACCCACTCCCACTGAGAACCCTTCTGTAAGATCATAGCTTGCACTAAGTCTGTCAATGTTTCTGGGACCTTGAACCATTGCAGGATTGTCCATATCAGCTTTCTTGGAACCTTGTCATATGCTTTCTCCAAATTTAGGAACTGTCCAGTTGGACTCTTTCCTTATCACCAGCTTCTTCTCAACTATCTATCTCCCTGCAAACATCGGGTCAGTTGTACTGCATCCTGATCTGAATCTGACCTGCTCATCTGCCATCTTAGTTTCTACTGTGCAAACATTGGGTCAGTTGTGCTGCATCCTGATCTGAATCTGACCTGCTCATCTCCCATCTTAGTTTCTACTACTCTTCATATTTGTTTATCAAGCACCCTTTTCAGAACTTTCAAGCAATGCAACAAGATTTTGATACCTCTGTACTGCCCACAGTTGTAAATGTCCCCTTTGTTCTTAAACACTAGCACTAGTATGCTTATTTTTGAGTCATCTTGGATACATCTTTCTCTCCATACTGCTATGAGTACCCTCAGGAGCCATTTCTCCTCTGTCTCACCCAGCATCTTCATCATATCGGCTGTGACCTCATCTGACCCTGCTGCTTCCCTGACTTCATTTTCCTTAGTGCTGTTTTACTTCTTCTCTGGTAGACTCCTCATCTTTTCTCATCATAGGTTATGTCTGGGATACTACAGCTACTGTGGGGTTTTCTTCATTCAGAAGCTGCTGGAAGTACTCCTTCCATCAGCCTTTGATTTCCTGGGATTGGCAAGCAGGTTGTTGCTAGCATCCATTATAAAAAGTGTGTGACTACCTTATTTATCTTTTTGTCCTTGCCTTGCAACCTGATATAGTTTCTTTGTGCCATCTACTGACTTATTTTCCTGAACCTGGTACAGTGCCACATATGCCTTGTTCTTTGCTTTCCCAGGTAACCCAAGCTGGGAAACTGAGCACTGGCCAGCCAATAGCTTATTGAATTGGGGCTACTAGGCTTTATGGCAAGCACACACTAGCCAATAGTGCACATACACCTGTTTCACCATTAGCATGGGTGGGTCCCTGGTGTAGTTTGGAGTAGGCCGGGTCCTCAGCACACTTATCACTGGCAAATACCCATACCTATTTGGAAACATAAGTCAACATGACCAAATCAACTAGAGCCATATTTTACACCATCAAGTGGCTAGCCCTTCCACAATGTGTAACCTATGATCTGTGTTCTCCCATCATGAGGATACTGCTCATTACAGTAGATGCCCAGTGCGGTAGAGTCTGTGCTGCTGCCCACAACTCCATTTTATGATGAGTCTGAGATGGAAATACTCTGCATGTTTTTTTGGTGGTGGGATGAACCCCACAGAGACACAAGTGAACATGCAAACTCCAGAGATTAGGATCAAACCTTGTACCTTGTGCATGGGTGGTGAAGACCTTAACTATTATGCCAACTGTCTCCACCATATGTTTTGACACTTACATATTTCATACAATCATCTGAGTCAACCCAAAATGCAGGAGGATGTGGAGGCTTATATAAAAGAACATACAACTACGTAGAGTAGCAAAGTGAAAACTACTAACTAGGAAAACAAAGTTTAATGGGGAGTTCTTTATTTCTCAACATACAGCATGCTATTTTTTATCAACAGTCAGTAAGGATTAAATGGTTAAATAGTTTCAGATTTTAAGTTTAGCAAAAGCTGTTTAATCAAATGTTGTGGGCTTGCATTAATCACTGAAATAATGCAGCTGAATGTTTTGCTAGTAATTTTTGTGCCTTCTGCACCAGTGTCATGGCTGAGAGTCCAAATATCAGCCCACTCACTTGGTCAACAAAGAATAAATACATAAACAAATAAATATTAATGAATTAATTAATTAATTACAGAAGGGACAGGAAGAAAAAGGAAGAAAATTGTAAGAAACAATTAATATGGAATGCATATATGACAAAGGAAAAAGGGTTACTGTCACCAGAAGCATAGCCAAGATGTGGCAAAGAGGGGGGAACCAACCTTGGCATAATGTGCTATGGAACCTGCTCCGGGCATAAGATGATGGGGGACACAGTTGTTGCTCAGTAGAACAGCACTGACATCCATTTCCTTACCAGTATTTCGGAAGGCTGATACCAAAATGAATTCTGATACTGCTTTTGTTGTCAGGACTAAAGCACTTGCTTTAGGGCTTCCAGTGTGGTATAAGTTCTGTTGTGGAAAGCTGCTTACAACCAAAGCAACAAACGGTTTGCTACAGTTTTTTAAAAGCAGACGAGCTTTTTTCAAGGGAGATACTAAGATACAGGAACAAAAAAATAATATCAAAATGGAACACATTATGACAAGAGATATTAGGGAAAATGGAAATTTTGTTTCTATTGAAATTGTGGAGACAAAATAAAAATCCCTCTATATAGTGGTTGCATTTTGTAAAACATAGGAACAGATGGCTTGAAAAGGTAACAAATGTGAGAAGGAAATGGAATAAGGTATGCAAAAGAGAATAAAAGGAACCATTAATCTGTCCACAAAGTTAAAAATGCAGAAGCTTTCAGGAGGCCATGGGATGGATGTGAGGATATAAGAAAGTTGATACATAAGTGGGTACCTCACACTACTATCGCTTTAACAGCAAAGTAACGATGGAGTTACAACATACTGAGGCATAACTCAGAAGGAATACATGTGGTAATGTTTTTTATGTTTCTCTTTCTTTCTTCAAAAGAATAGAAATGCACTTCTTTTTTCTAAAAGGACTAGATGTTACCTTGTAATTCTTTATTTGAGAAATGGGGGTTAAGTGAAGAGATAAGCAGGAAAAGGTCATATCATGAGGACAACTCTTTCTTTTGCACAAAAAACATAATTATTAAAGAAAAGAAGATTACTGAAGCAAATCAGGAGGAAGGCACTACAGCAGAAATTCTTAGTTTGCTTAGGAGAATAGCGAGAATGTATGAAATGGAAGGGAAATTACATAGTTTCGGTAAAGAGTTGGAGAGAAGTTCTACAATGTTATAATACAGCTTTTTTCTCTCTGTTGGTTAATTTATGTTTTGTTTCATGAAATGGTATATGTTTTATATTGGTTCTAATCTGTTTTGTTGAATTAAATGAAAAACTGAAGGAATGCATATAAAAACAAAAAAGAAATGATTCTTAAAAGATCTGCTAGTCAGGTGATTTCAGGATGGCTTCATAAACAGACTTTGTGTGTGTTGTAAAGTACCTTGACATTCATATGGACTCCGTGGAGTTTGTTGCCTTCAATCTTGTAATCTTTGCACATAGACATGTAAAATACAATACCCATCAATGTAATGCCCCCAATGGATACACCAGAGAAGCCTATTATATTTATTTCCTTTGTCTGTGCATCCGTAGTGATGAACCACATTTAGGGAACTGCAGGGCTATGGCCACTCAAATGTTTGCATGATAGACAGAGTAGCATGGAAAGCTACATATAGCGATCCTGATAGCCACAGTGTTATAACCTTCCCTGACATGCATGCTACAGAACCACCCTAAAAGATATTTTTTTACTGGTTTTTATTTTCCTTCACTGCATGTTTTCTGAAGTGATGGCAAATTTACCACCCTAAGTTTGATGGGTAGCTGCTAGTCACATGTCAGTAATTGTTTACTATCAAAATCCAGAAATGTGCTTCTTCATTTAATCATACCATTGAAATAAAATGTCAAAAATAAAAATATTTTATGCCAACATTTCAAACATGTTAAAGCCGATTTCTGGTATGCGATGTTTTGGAAAATAATGACTGTTGAACTGCATTTAGTGTCTGGATATCAGTATTACGCATTTGCTAATTGTACTTTCAATTTAACAAAATTTTGAAACCATACATTCAATCTTCAGTACTTGAAGAAGTGCATTTCTGGATTTTGATTGGAAACCATCAATAATAGCTTTAGAATATGTATGTAAAGCACTTCTGTGCATCTATATCTGGAAAATGTGATAAAAGGCAAAATGCATCTATCAGTCTTCTACCCTTAACCTCTAATAAAACCAGTGCAGCCTTTATAAAAAAAATTGAGTTATTCTAAAATGAATTAATGAATGCTGTCATAACTTATTAATATGTATAGTCTCAAAAAGGATTCAGACCTAGGAAGTAGGATAGCTAACACTGTGTCAAATCACTGAGCTATGCTTCTAAAAGAAAGAAGACAGGCCGACAATAAGTGTTGAAGGGGGTTCTCTTTCCAAAATTATGGAATGACCTTGAAATTGACAATATTAAGTAGGAGTGCAGACCATACAATGAGGGCTTTGCCCTTCACATGTAATAAATTTGGTTGTTTTTCCCTTAACCATATTTGTTATCTGATAATAAGCCTGAATATAACTGGTTAACCTCGATGCAAATAATATATCATTTTTTTGAGAGATGAGGAACATACCTTAAAGCTATTGTGTTACAAGACACAGGAACCAAGGAGAATTCCAAGAAAATTTGAATAGTATCCATAATGATGCAAAAATAAAGTTCATAACAAGTACTTATTTAGGTTTAAAAGGCATTAAGACAGACAAATTACTCCCACCACTTTCATTATCAACAGATTCACAAAGCACTTTGATAGTAATAAAAGTAGAAAAAATGTCTGTTGTCTGTTAATAATGCCACATTAAATGTTTTATTTTAAACTTTATGAAGCACTGTTTTTGAAGGGAGGTGGAAATTTATTTTGGACATATATTTGGGTACCATATTCCTACTTAAATTCAGCAGATCAGATTAGTGATGGAGAATTCTGAACAGTATACAATTTACTCCACATCTCAAAGTACTTCACATAAGAATTTCTCAAGAAAATGCTGGGACAGCACACAACACCATCTCAAATCTAATCATAGTTTTTCATCGATCGATGGCAGTACAAAAGTAGATTCACAGATTTCCTATGTATCTTTATTTAGAGACCATGTGAAGTCTGTAGTTGTTTAGTAATGTATAAAATTCGAGAATATGAATTCTGTCTGAATTCAGTGAGGCCAAATTTTGAATACAGCAAAGTAGACAGAAATTTGTCAAGAGGATGGCGCCACTGTTAGGGCAGTCTTCTACCCACCTCAAGATGTAGTGACCCTAGACTTAGTTATAATAGGCACAAGGGGTGCAGGCCATCACAGCCTGTCCAGCTTGGTCCAGCAGTTGCAGGGTCAGCTGCATGTAGCTTACTCCTGCATGCAGAAGCAAAAAAGGGTCTAAATAATAAAAACCTTGAACAACCCTGATGGCTAAATGAATACTGTCTTCATTCAGCTAATCCTTATCCTTTTAAAGAAGAACAAATGTATACATTGACTAAGACAGGGATAGAACATTTTAGTGGTTCATAGTTCAACTATATTATACAAATAAGGTGTAAATAGTGCAACAGGTTGCTTAGCTCAAAATCAGACAGAGCAACATAAATAGACCATGTTTTTGTCAACCCGTTTATAGACTGAAATTACTAGACTAAGAATCCAACCTTACCAAAGCAAATGGTCAACAAAGGCAGCAACAAAGTCTGTATGAGATGAGAATAGATGAAGTATGCTTGGTGCTCCACCTGTGAGACAGCATTATGGTTCTGGGAGGTGTTGGGAGGGGTGGAGTGCAGAGTTGCAATGCTGAAAGGGGAGGTAATACAGCTTTATAGGATGATAGGAGAGTGCCGGGCATGGGTTAGCTAACTTCGATCTCACAGACAGAAATATGACAGTGCCTGGACAACAGTAATGAGAGGAGACAGTGGGACTAGAAAGGAGTTAGAGAAAGAAATATGGGAAACAAGAAGAGTAAGGCCAGACTAAGGAGAATGGACCAAGCATCAGGCAGGTGACATTGCACAGACTATGGGACCAGGACATTGAATAAAGGGACAAGCAGGGCAAGAGATGCAAGACATATGAAAGAAAGAAGGAAGAGAAGGTAGCAACAGAGACATAAGTAATGAATGAGTCCAGAGGCAAGAAAGGAGGTAAGGAGGAATGGACAGGAATAAGGAAGGGTTCTGGAAGAGTGTAGGCATGAAAGAGCTAGATGATTGTGCAGGAGTATCAACAAGGTTGAGCATGTGTGTGAAGAACGATGCTGGTAATGACAATTGTTTATCAACCACAGGCAGAAAGTCTAGTACTGGAACCAAAGGTGGGTCTGCAGCAGGAGCCCAGGGGCTGGGAAGAACTACAATGACCCAAGTCTTGATCATCAACAACATAAGTTCAGCAAGCAAAACAGAGATAACCAATCAGATGACAAGAAGAACCAATCAGATGTCAAGGAGAAGAACAGCAACTAGTCTAAAATGAAGCTGAGAAGTATAGGTCTGTAAATAAAAAGGGCTCCAATGGAAGGGAAGGAGCAGTCACATGTAACAAACTGTATGGGTACCAATATCTTTGGCAGACCTGTAGAGGAGACCAGAGGGAAAGACCATGGAGGAGGCTAAGATAAACTTGGAATCTTGGAGGAAGATAGCCTTTTTACAGATGCTACAAGAACCTGTAGCCTTACAGTCAGGAAGTTCTTGGGTCCAGAAGTAAATAAGGCAACAGATGCTAAAATTACATTTCCTGTATTCCAAATACAGAATCCATCTTGTTCCAAGAGATACAGTCTTGACTAAACCTGTATTCAGAATCTAGAAAGAGTCAAATGCATATTCAGCAATGGGTACAGCAAGACAGAGAAAGGAAAAAGTAGAAGAAGATTTAACAGTGATAAATGGACAAAGAAGAAAGAAATAGAATGGCTGGAGCAGAGTTGTTGGGAGGGGGTTGAAGGATCAGTCTTAATGACAACAACTGTAGTTTTGGTAAGAAAATAGAGGAGTTATAAATGATAATGCTCTGTGGACAGTAGAAGTAACTGAAACCTGGCAAGTGATTACAAGAACTGAGTCATAAAGGCCCCCTTATATCAGTTGTTCCAGCAGGATGTAAGAGATGGAACATGGGAAGAGTGACAGTCCATGTGAGATAAGGCACTAACTGTAGGGTAACTGGGAACAGAGAATGAGCAAGAGAGAGACCTCAGTGAAGGCTAAACGTAGCCCATAAACAGCTAGACTGGAAGGAAGGAATGGGCAAGGTATGATCATGTTCAGTATACTGACCAGAAAACATGAAGCAGGCCCAAAAAAAGACAAGAAGAAGAAGAAGAAAATGTTGTTGTGTATTCCTTCTTCCAAATCTGACAAGGAAATTGAACCAAAGTATTAGTATTCAAAATATTAGACTATTTAGGATTCATCCAGATTGTACAAACGAAAGACACAGGGAAACAAATAATTGTAGACTTCATACTTTTAAAATTTAAAGAAACAGAATACTTAAGAAAAGGGTACCCTCCCCTCCTCTCAAGTTATCAGGCCAATGCATGGCTCACTATGACAGAAGATGAGGAAAACAAGCAGATGAATGACAAGGGCAATGTACAGGTCTATAGAACAGCAGATCTCAACACAGTGGGAGAACTGTCTGAGCTAGAAATGGAAGAATGGAAAGGCAAAGAGGGAACAAGCTGGCTTATGTTTAAGGGTAAGCAAAATGTACATGCGTTTATGAATAAAGGACTAGCAGAAAGATCAAAGCAAACAGAATATATATATATATATATATATATATATATATATATATATATATATATATATATATATATACACATACTCACAAAAACATATATATATATATATATATATATATATATATATATATGTGTGTGTGTTTATATATATATATATATATATATATATATATATATATATATGTGTGTGTGTGTGTGTGTGTGTGTGTGTGTGTGTGTGAGTGTGTGTGTGTGAGAGTACTAGATGCATATATTGATTATTGACCCTTTTCAGCTATGACCCAGGCTCATCACAGCAAAAAAAAATTAAATACAAAAAATCAAAATTATAGAGAAGGTATCCTAATATTCATTAATTAACAACATTTACAAGAGAACCAAAACATGCATATATTACTGGTTTCAGTAGTATTTACAAGAATACCAATACATACAGAGATTGTCAATTTCATTGAGGATGTTTTTTTCTTCAAATGAGAGGAAATGGTGAAACAGACTACCAGAGGGGGTTATGGGTAGTAGTACCACAGACAACTTTATGGGTACCCGGGATAGAAAGTGGACTACGAGGAAAGGTATGCCTGGGGCAGCTGCTGGATGCTAGCCTCACTAAAGAGGCCTCAGAGCAGACACACATTCTTGCCATTTTCTGCCATCACAAGTACATAATACAATCCGTGACAGGTAGGATAGTTGTTAGGAAAGGTCTGAAATGGGGAGGTGGTGTTTATAAGGAAAGGAATGAGGAGGAGACGATCAGTACATTCTGTTATGGCGAGGTGTACGTTTAGAGAGGAATGGACAGTACTGGAATAATGGCGCTTTCCCTCAGAAAATGTATACACGTATATGTTCATAACAAGGAGTTAGGCAACAGCACGTAAGAGAACCTAAAGCTTCAGCACCAGAAAAACCGGTAAGGCAATGCTTTTCCCGCTCCCTTCGCTTTTTACTACAATGTAAGTATACGGTCATTAAAATCAGAGGACAGAGTTTTAGCATCCCACACAGCATACACCTGAAGGGACATAAATGAACAGAATGAGCAAGAACTGTGCATGTCTGTCAAGATGGACCATCCAGAAGTGATGACTTTGAGAACAAAGCCCCAGAAGCTATTGCTTTTTTGCAGGCTGCTTGGTACACAAAGTCATTGTTCACTTTCCTTAGTATCTTTTACAATATATCTTATTCCATATTTTGAGGAAAACCCTAAGCAGAAGTATCAACAATTCAGCATATATTCTCTGTTCTTTATGTTATTCTTGCTTATATGTCCACATATTGGTGAATATATGTAAAACTCCCTTCTCATAAACACAAGAAACCAGTAAAGAGCTTTATAGTGTATGGACTTCAATCAGTAATATTTAAGATAGTTTTAATATGAATCTACATTTACTATACCTCAGACTGTAGCAACTCTGTAGTGACATCCCCTGAACAGTATGTTAACAAGCATTTTATTTGTTGGTTATCACAGGCTTCCCCTTTTGATTGTCAATGAACTCTGCAAGGGTCTATTTGTGGAAAAGCATATTTCATTCCTAGTCACATTTTTATCCTAAAATAAAATCTGTTTGTGCAAGTCACTTCCCAAGCAGTCTGTGAACATTTGTATTCTGTTTCCTCAGAAAGAAAATTGCAAAAGTATTCTGTCACAAAGTTGGTATACTGTACTAACAACCTCTATAAACTTTTGAACTTGTGTTTATTTTTTAAATGCAGTCTTATAACACAACCTGTTTTTGGTCATTTTACTTATTTTTTGCAGAACAGATATTTTCATAACACCAAATAATTATAAAAGTCTTTTTAAGATTCAGGCTGAAATGTTACATGGCATCCTGAATGCTAAGATTTTATTTGCAATACAATACTTTATCCCTTATAAAACAGAAAATATGAGATACTGACAAAAACGTCATTGTTATTCTTTGGTGATATCATGTATGTTATTATCATCAAACATATGATATAGGTTTTGAATGTACAACATTCTTATCCTCAAACCATCTTACCTCCAAATATTATTACACATCTCTGTCACAGGATCCTGAAAGGGCCTGATTGTTACCAACAATAATGCAAATTGTTATGTAAATGTAACTGGTATAATAAATAAGAGATATGAACAAAAAAAACATTACTATGTTTCAGCAATGGAGACAGATGGCCAGTGATCAGTTTTAACAATACTTAACATTTATAGTTAAAATGCTTAGTGGTTGTTGGACTAGATCTGAAAGAAGTTCCATATATCCTTAGAATCTTTACAGAAGTGGAATGCAAACTTGGGCTAGATTAAAAAGGCAGGATCAAGGAAATATGGAGATGAATTTTAACAGTAGTAATAATAGCAGAAACAGTGGCAGAAGTGGCAGTAGAAATTGACATATTTGTAGCAGTAGCAGAACTGGTTACAGTAGAAAAAAATAACATTTATAGTATTACTAGCAGGAGTAATATTAACTGCAGTAGCATCAGATCTTACAGTGATACCAGAAGTACTAACTGCATTAGCAGCATCAGTAGTTGTAGCAGGAGTAAGAAGTAGTAACAGTACAAGTAGAAGGAACAGTGGTGGCAGCAGCACTAACTGCAGTAACAGCAGCAGCAGCAGTAGTAGCAATAAGTACTAACAGTAGTAGTAGATGTAACAGTGATAACAGAAGTACTAACTGCATTAGCAACATCAGTAGTTGTAGCAGGAGTAAGAAGTAGTAACAGTACAAGTAGAAGGAACAATGGTGGCAGCAGCACTAACTGCAGTAACAGCAGCAGCAGCAGTAGTAGCAATAAGTACTAACAGTAGTAGTAGATGTAACAGTGATAACAGAAGTACTAACTGCATTAGCAACATCAGTAGTTGTAGCAGGAATAAGAAGTAGTAACAGTACAAGTAGACAGAACAGTGGTGGCAGCAGCACTAACTGCAGTAACAGCAGCAGCAGCTGTAGTAGCAATAAGTACTAACAGTAGTAGTAGTAGATGTAACAGTGATAACAGAAGTACTAACTGCATTAGCAGCATCAGTAGTTGTAGCAGGAGTAAGAAGTAGTAACAGTACAAGTAGACAGAACAGTGGTAGTACCAGTACTAACTGTAGTAATAGCAGCAGCAGTACTAGGAGTAGTAGAATCAAGCAGATGTGGTACAAGTAAAAGTCACCGTTTTAACTACAAGAGTAGATGGCAGCAGCATAGCATTTTAACCTGAATCTTAAAACAATGACTTTTATATTTATGATATAAAAATTAGCTGTAAATTTTTCAGTGGTGGCAACAGTACTAACTGCAGTAACAGCGGCAGCAGCAGTAGTAGGAATAATGAATAGTAACAGTAGTAGTAGGTTACTGTGACATATAAGATAAAATACTTAGAAAATTTAGATGAGTATTTACTTGCAAAATAATATAAGCATATTTCTGGCAGTGCAGAGGACTAAAGT
Organism: Protopterus annectens; assembly: GCF_019279795.1. NCBI lineage: Eukaryota > Metazoa > Chordata > Ceratodontiformes > Protopteridae > Protopterus > Protopterus annectens. The sequence continues at coordinate 656,837,290 of NC_056743.1, read as the reverse complement.
TCTGGGCTGTTAATGAGCTGCTTCTTGTGTCCTGAGTACAAGGTTTGATTCCTTCCACCTTCTTTTGCCTAATGTATGTGTAAGTCATCTAATCAACAAATTTATAAAATGAAAAATGTCAATTTGTCACAAACAAATCCTTATCTTTCTTATCTCTTTTCACTCTTTCTTATAGTGTTGCATTAGCACACCACCTTATATCCTTAACACTAGTTTGTCTAAAAAAGGGGATCTGTCAGGGGTTTCTGAATAATAATGATTGTCGAAATAAACTGCAGTCAGAAAAATCCCTCTGCATTGCCCTATAATGCAAATTATGGTTCAGTGTAATGTTTACACTTGGACTTTATAAACTCATTCACACAGCTGTAATGTGCATATCCACCACTTACCCTTTGGGTGGCTTGTCCACATGGCGATCAAATAAATACAGAAAATATCAGCCTACAACAATAAGCATATTAGGAAACCTTATAGTTGTCCAGTGACAGCTAAACACAAATGTAAGTTAGCCTTAAGTGCAAATATACCCACCTTTATCTGTCAAATATACCCACCTTTTAACTGCGGCACAATAATTAGATTTACCGGGGAAATACCATAACACTGAAGTCGCTTCTTAAACTCAGCCATGCAGGAATCTCTTACATTTTTGGTTCTGGCTAATAAATACAAGAGATAGCCTCGTTAATTGTAAAATTCAACAAAATACATTTACACATTGAAGTCATTATTTGCTTCAGATCCTTATGAAACAAAACAAAACAAAAAAACTGAAGTAGCTGGAATATTGTGACAGACTAAAGAAACTGTAGATACGTGCTACCAAGCAGGAGGTTATAATTTCTGTAACTTTCTGTACAGTAGCATGTTTCAGCTAACAGTAAACTCCTTATGAACAAAACATACATATAAATCATTTTTTTGTTTATTACCAAGAATGAGAAAGAAAGCATTAATCAGTCCTAAAATGACTTGATTCCTTTTGTGGGGCACCTACATCTTTTAGCGGTGGCAGTACAGATCTGGTCAACATCCTCCAATGTTCTGCCTCTGTTCCTATCACCTTCCCATCGTGTGCCCCTTCCCTAATTACCACTGCTCCTCCCACTTCACATATTAGTATACTAAGCAGAGTTTTTTTCTCAATACTGAGTCTGCCAATTGTAAGCTATACAACCTAGCTTCAAAGGTTCATAGGGTGATACTAGGTTACTGGCCTGGAAGCCCTTATAAGCCTAGCCAAGAATTTCGCCCATGTTCCCTCAAAGTCAACACCTGTTTCCCCTGTCCAGCAGGGACATAGGTGGGATCCCAGGGGTGTATTTTCTGTTTCCCATCCAGTCGTCCAGGTTCCTCTTAAAGAGGGCTTGAAAGGTACTCTGCTTGACATGGAGAGGGAGTCTATTCCACAGATGGGGGAGTCTCTGGGACACAAATCCATCCCCCCAACAAGTTCCATTAATGTCACAGACCAGGTTAAGGCCTTGCGTGTGGGTTGTGCGAGTGGAGTTTGTCTTATGGATATGCAGCAACTCCATCAAGGTTGAGTCTGAGATGGCTTTGTATTCCAGACACAGGTCATCTCTGAGCAGTCTGTATGAGACTGAGTGGAGGGACAGGGCTTTTAGCCTATCTGTACAGGATAGGTGTTTGAGACCCTGGATTTTCATGATCAGGAACCTCTGTGGTCTCTCCAACTGCTGCATGTGCTTGGCAAGGTACATGTCGAAGGGTGGATTATACCCAATAATAGGTCTGATAAGGGAGGAATACAGGGATGTTATGACCTCCTTGTTCTTGGATGAAATACCCTTATTTATGTCTGGATCAATTATTGGTCTTTCAGAAACCTCAGAGAAAACAGATTCACTGGTTTTAAACTACTGAGAATTCAAGAGTTATCTAAAGTGAAACACACAGACAAACCTTGAAGTGTAATTATTATTAATGCCAAAAAATGTTTCCTAATGAGTCTTTAAGTCTCAAGTCATTGCAGCCAGAATACATCATTTCAATTAGTTTAGCACTGAGTTTTTTTTCTGTGTAAAAATAATACCTCTACTGAGTGTTACAAGGGCCACTATTTCCCAACTTCTATAGACAAACTCCAAGTCACAAAACCTAGTTAAGGGGGCATTAAAAAACACCCTGGCAAGCTTATTATCTTAACATATTAAATCTGCAATGTGTTTTGCCATGATCACTTATTAAGTTTCCCAAAAAACACCTTGTATGTGATCGTGCATGTAAATGCCCAGTTATAAGACAGGTATGTAGGGTTAAAGCCTTGCCTACAGCCCAGGTGGCCTGAGACTGATTACCAGCTTGGTCATCGGACAGGGCTGGCAGGGAAGGATGGGCAACCCAGACTTGGTGAGGAAGTGGTGTGGAGCCAGCTGCCCACTGCTGCAGTCTCTTGAAGGAGGGACAGTAATGCAAATTTGTGGCCTGAGGACAGATGTCAGACTGATCAAGCTGCTCTCTGATGGGTATACAGAAGTATGCACTTATATGGTTGAGTCACTGTGGGTCTCTACAATTATATAATTTGCATGTCCTCCCAGCCAGGGGCAGTGCAAAAAATGTCCTCATTGCTGGCATGCCAGCGATGGCATAAACCATCCATGTAGCAGCTACAATGCTGTTGCCTTCTAGTCAGTTCCTGTCCTGATCCCAGGTGGAATTCCTGGGGACAGGAATGAATAATCATATACAACTGAAGGGAAGTTTGATGCCCAGCAGGAATAGTGACAAACGTCACACAGAAAAAAATAAATTGCCAGTTATGGATTACTTTGAGCACTGTTGACATTGTTAAAACATTTAGTAACTCACATCATTGCCTGCTGCATCTCCCCTCTCCTCTGCATCTTTGTTGCAGTGAGGCATAGCAGACTTTGTTAGCTCAGCTAGAACTGATGCAAAGACAACATTAGTTGGCTACATCCCCAGAATGTTAATATTTTTACAGCTATTAAGACATCCCTGATTGCCTTACTAGCACATTTAAAATATATCCAACTAGGTGATAAACCCAGTAATCCTAATATCCATGCTTGCAATCATTCTTTCTTAATACAATGTACCCATAAAAACAGCCTAATATATTAACCTGCTGGTTTACTTCTGGTCATAAGGGAAAATGTACATGACCTTTCAGTGAACAGCTAAAAAAGCCATTTCCACCACCAGTGCTCATCTGCAGCAGATTGTTTTGGCCACAGATAAACACCTTGTATTTGTTTGTCTTAATAATCTCAACTCTAACAAATCTATGACTGACATAGATATAAAGTTTGTTTTCAGCTATTTCTATAACTATCTTATATCCTATTAGAATAAATACAGTCACTTATACTCATGCGGGATGCAGGGATGAAAACAGACCTTTGATGGCCAATGAACTTGATAGCTTCGAATGCTTCATTATTTCAAATAGCATGAGAGGAAATAAAACACAGTAATGTATGTGACTCCATTATTATTCACAATTCTTTGCAAAAAATAATGTTCTGTCACAAAGTTATGCTCCTTTGAGTAGCCAATCACCAACTCCTTTTCAATCCCAGAGCCTTCCGGAAGAAGGAAACCTGACCCGATTGATGGATAATCTGCTTTATTCATCAAACATTTATAACCATGCTCTGCTGACTTTTTCTTTAGTGATGAATTTGCCATACCACTCAGGATGCACTTTTCTACTTTCTTTAGATATGCTACATTTCCTGAGATATACACCATCCGTTTCAATTTAGCATTTTCTCTTATTCAGAAATCCTTAAAAATCGTTGTTTTCCTTTCTGAATCTGATGTCGTTGAGTCTGACTGCCATCATTCAAGATTCTCAAAACATCTAGTCACTTAATTTCTAGACCTCTAACTCTCTCTTTATTAACCTTGTCCCTTTCCCATTCTGTATACCAAACATATGAAAACATGCAGTACCCGTCTCTTAGATGACTCATGCCTCACACACACCTTATTACAGATCTGCTTCCATTTTATCAGATCTAGGAACAAGCTGGTTGTATCCTCTCAAATCCTTGCATTCATTAACAAATATGTTAACCTATGCAGGAATTAGCATGGCTGTACACACTGTTTGCCATGACTGTCACATGTTAGTGTCTGATGATATTCTTAATGGTATGAGCAAGGGATTGCAGACCAATATCATCATTGTTGATGTCACTAAAGCATTTAATCTAAAAAATTACTCATTTTTTTCAGTTGCTTTCTTCTCTTGTCTTGCAAATTAAACTTTTTTTCTGGTTTTCCAACTATCTGTCAAACAGAATATTACAGGTTAAGAGTGATAACTGCATTCTAACCTTCAAACAGTAAATTATTTTGTACCCCTAGGTTCTGTGTTTGGTCTATCCCTTCTATTCATTTACTCTCATTTTTGTTTGGTTTTTATGAACTTCAGGTAACTGAGTTCGTAGATGACATGGCATGTATTAGAAAGCCTTCCTCAGCCCCCCCCCCCCAAAAAAGACCTCTTTCTGATCTATTTGTGCAATATGAATGCATGTCTTTCTATTAAGTAAAGTGTTTCCAGCCTCACTAAAACAAATGCTAAGAAAAACTGACTGCTATAGGGCTAGATTGTTTTTTCCTTCCTAAACATATCAGCCCCATCATGCTGTCTCTCCGTTTCACTGTATAGGAAGGTGGCAGAATTTTAGCTTAACTGTCCATTTATAATTTTCAATTCCTAGAGGGTAAACTCACTGGCCAGCTCTGTGGTTTAAACAAGATCTGCAGACTACAACCCCCTGACTTAAATCCAGTGATATGAAAAGTTGAATGCATTCCTCAGACTGAGCATGACTTTCCCAACATTTGTGCTCTTTCAGCACTAATTGATACAATGTGGGGATTCATTAATGTATACTGACAGACATTTTTTAACTCTGGTGGAATTCAAAATTCTTGTGTCGGTGACCATGACACAGAGACCATGGCATAGAGCCTGTAGGTTCATGCTGTTTTCCACTTGTATTGAACAACACTGCATAGCTTTATAGCAAATAAACTGGCACCCAGTTAACTCTGGTACCCTGTTACGTACATTCTAACAGTTACATCATTTGTGCTGCCCTGCCCTTTTTCAGAATGTCTAACAAATTGCATAATTTTTGCTGCCCTGCCCTTGTTTCACAATGTCTAACAAATTGCATCATTTTTGCTGCTCCAACCTTGTTTCACAATTTAAATTTGCATTCACAATCCAACCACCAATCCAGATCCTTAGGAGCACTGTGTCTTTCCCAGCTAGAATGCAGGTTATATTGTATGGCAGAGCCCTCGCCGTCCTTAATGCCACTAAATATTTTTCTAAATGAGCCATTTGTGAATGTTATAGGCCATCACATTCTCACATTTATTATCCTCTATGTACTGACAGCTTCTTTTGCTATCTTATCTAGTTAGCAAGAAATATAGAGATTTATGATTCAGTCATTCTTAATTGTTTTGCTACCTGTCACAGATGTAAAGCTTTCCAGTCCAGTCTCTCATTTATATACCATTACACTCCAGTCATATAACCCATGCAGCTTTCCATTCTGATTTGTTTCCTTCAACAGTTAATTTATTTTAACATATGTTTAATATATCTAATACGTTTAATGAAGTTTAGATACTATCTTGAAACACAGCTATTGCTTTTTGTTTATGGTTATTACAGTAAATAACAATGTTAATGTTTTCTGACTGCTGATACTACTGGATTTAACAACAAGTTCTCTTAAAATGACTGGAATGAATGTATCTAGAGACACAAATTATTTTATTTAAGATTTATAGTATTAATTATGCCAATTCTGGTACAGATTTGAGAGTCTTAATAGATGATAACTGGACTGTAATATTCCTATGCTTTCTGTAATTAAACAAGCTCAGTGTAACATCCATTAGATTTTTAGGACCTACACATCTATAAGAAAAAAGTTGAAATGTTAGCTTTATATGCATTTTCTGTGGCTTGTTTTACAACTACAGACAAGATATGTGTTCTACAGATATAATACAAAAATAGTTAAACTTGATTGCATAGAGATGAAATTTAGGCTACAATGTTTTAGAGCATTCTTTCAATCTTGCCATGCCTTTTTTAATTTTATCTGTCTTATTGTGCCTCACCCCTGTTCTATAGCTCTCTGACACTAGCAAAAAAACATAATACTTTGTCTTCTAGGCATTCTAGATTTCACCAGCCTATGGATTGTCCTCTGTGATGCATTGCTGGAAACCATCTTTACTTCTGAGTAGCCTCCTTTACAATGACTTATTTTATCAAGTTTAATCAGTTTTGTACCCATGTTAAGACTATATGACACTCTCATGTTATGACAATATGACCCTCTCCGAGACTATCTAATGTATTTGCTAACTTTATCTCAGGTACATACCTCTCAACCTCTTAGAGTAATAAATCTGAACAAAGCCATTGAAAAAGTGGTACAAATAGGGACAATTTTAAAATATTGTCCTTACAAACTTAGAAAGTTAATACTATAGCAGGTTTTGCATTAGCATGACTTTTCTGAAGGGTTGTTTGTTTGTCTTTCGGCTTTTTCCCGGCAAGGGGTCGCCACAGCGGAACTCCGGTCCGCTAATGATTGGCAGTAGATTTTTACGAAACGCCGAGGTGCCAGCTCGACACCCAACCTTCAATGAAGTCTAAAACTCAAATATCTGTCATTATTTTCTAACTTCAGTCTTTAATGATTTGCCACTAATTTGCCAGAAAGCCACAATTTTATGAAAAACAGACATATAAGGCAAAAATCTGGACATTCTATGAAAATCTGTAAAGTTGAGAGGTATGCTCTGTTACTGTGGTCACTGAGAGACATTTCATTAAAAGGAAATATCTGTAAATTATTTGGAATGAATATTGTAAAAAGACTGGAGGTGCTTATATTTAACAAGTGTCTGTCTACAACTTCACCCAGGCAAACTCACACCAACTTGGGAAAAAATAACAAAGTCATGGAGATGTTCTGTTAATGAAATAACACTCAATGACATAAACGGCCACTCTGGACTGACATGCCTTGCTGAACTCTAAGTAGAAACTATAATCTGCAAAAGTCACAAATTGCACAACAGTACAAGTAGAAACTGTTAAAAATAGCAAATTTATTTCTTAATAGAGACACAAAAATGCATGACACATCAAATAAGCAAGCCAGTAACTAAAATCTAAATAGGCTACATTTACAGTCTCTTTCTGGTTCAGTATTCAGCCTATCAAATCAAAGATTTCTGTTCAATTTCTGGTGTGAACGTCTTGATGTAAAATCATGCTGCTTTGAGTTTATTGCCCTACCGATGTGTAAAATGTCCCTTCTTCAGGTTAGATTCCATGAATTTACTTATACCAGGGCCAATGTAGATGGGGGCTAACATTTGCCCTATTCCCGTCATCACAAACTGTACAACTTTCCTATAATTTGTGAAAGAATAGTTAGTTGTGGTATTACTACATCATTAATAACGCCAGGCTGAATCATAGTAGGTCTCACTACATTATCGACATTTAGCTTTGAAGTTCCTTCTTGACCATTTCCTCTCTAAAATGACCCAGAACACTGCCTCCGACACATTATGATAAAGCTTTTTTCTAGTGTAAGCAAATACCAAGAAGTGTTCATTTAGTAGCTTTAATTCTTTAACAATCTTTTGTACTTGACAGCCTTCAATCTTCTTATCCTTCCTCTCGTCTTTTTTTGCATACTTTTGTCCTAGTGAAATGTTTCATCTCCCCTCTCGGCTTTCTTCCCTTTGAGCCCTTGCATTTCTTAATGCTTTTCCTGGTCTAGTCTTGCTTAAGCATTACAGCTATCTCTCTTCTTCTTTGTGTGCTTCCTTTTCAGAAATGCTATATTTTTCCCTAAATTTTGATGCTACCTCATTTGAGAATTATAGGTTCATAGGTTCATAGGTAGGTACTAGGCTATCAGCCTAAGGGCCTAAGTAAGCCTAGCCAACAAAGTTCTCTGGCTTACGCCAACCAAACAAAGCTAATTTCCTGTGCCCCTGTCGAGCAGAGCCACAGAAGTGATCCCCGGGGTGTATTTCCTATTTCCCATCCACTCATCAAGATTTTTCTTGAAGAGTGTTATTGAGGAACTTTGCTTGGGTAGCTTGTTCCAGAGTATAGGAAGTCTCTGGGACAGGAATCTATCCCTCCAGCATGTCCTGTTTATTGTGGTGACAAGGTTTAGGTCCCTAGAGCGTGTAGCTCGGAGGGATTGAGATTTCTTTAGGTGTAGCATGTCCAACAGCTCTGGGTTTGACATAGCTTTATATGTTAGGCAGAGATCACCTTGGAGTAGGCGATATGCTACAGAGTAAAGCTGGAGTTTTTTGAGACGATCAGTGTAGGACATCTATTTAAGGCCAGTAATTCTCTTTGTGAGGTACTTCTGTGGCCTTTCCAGCTGCTGCAGATGTCTTGTGAGGTACATTCCAAAAGGGGCATTGTACTCTTTAATGGGTCTAATGAGTGTCGAGTAGAGGGGAACAATGACCTCTTTTTTCATGGATGAGAACTCTTTTGTGATGAGGTGTGCCATGTAGAAGGATTTCCTGAGTACTGTGGCAATGTGATTATCAAAGGAGAGACTACTGTCCACCTGGGTCCCAAGGTCTCTTATCACACATTCGGTGTTAAAAAGACTGCCACCTATGTGGTAGGTCATGGGTACAGAGGTTTTACCAAAGGGGATAACAATGCACATTTTGGCATTGAGCTTGAGGCCATGGTTCTGACACCAGGCATCTGTCTCAGTGAGGCACTTCTGTAGGATGTCCACATCATTTGGGGACTCGCTTATAGCTCCTAGTTTGCAGTCATTTGTGAACTTTGTTAGCCAGAGGCCTTCTGTGTTACAGTGGCATTTTCTTCCTTTTTGGTTTATATTCTTGTTTCACACAAAATTGGGTTGATGGTGTGATAGTAGTTTTTATGACTGGCATAGCATTATAAAAATAAATAAAAATATACAACCTAGTGAAAATTTGAACCATCCTTTTAAAAGACTCCCAGGTACCATGGTCTCATAGCATTTCAAGGGGATTAAACATGACATATTACAAATGCATGCTTATACACAAAAAAAACTAAAATCAAATACTGAAAGAAAAACATTAAATAAAGCTATCAATTAACTTACTACCTATTTCCAGAATGGAAAGATCTGAGTTAAGCCTACTGGATACAAATAATAGTACTGCAAAATAATCCTTGTTTCTTTATTGTTAATACATCATTCACATACCTCTCAGAACTACTAATATCAGGAATGTGAAAAAGTATAGCAGTTTTCAACAATTTAAATCACTGGATCAATGTATATTTTGATGAGCAGCAATACATATACAATAATGTTGTACAATTAAGGCAATCGTGCATAAAAGATATGGCTGTAGTATTCTTTGTGGTACAACTTGTACTAGACAACTCATTGCATTAAGCACTGATACATCACTATACTCTCATGGTGGAATGGAGCTGCAGGTAATCTTATATTCAGAGGGCTGTGCAAATTAGCAGTGTACTTTTACTGATGTGATACAGTTCGTGTTTAGCTGTCTGTATTCATTCATTTATAAATATGTTCATGAGATGATTTTAGAGAAAACATAATTCCACAGTCTGATACCTTTCTTTGAATAAAAAAAAATAATGTAGATTTCAGAAACCTATGAACTCTTACTGATTTTTTATTATACTTACAGTACAAGTAATGTAGTCTAACAGTTGTATTTGATGGTTTCTCATATATGAAATAAATATGCAGACACTTCTTAAACTCAGGAAATACCCGTCCCGTCAGATGTGGTGCTTTAATTAAAAGTAGAAAGAATAAAGTGATTAAAAGGTAGCGTTGAATAAATGGTTGATATGAATCAATTGACAAATAATCAGACTTTTGAACTTACTAAATTATACATGCAATGTCCTAAACTGTTTGCATTTGAAATACACTTGTTTGAGGCATTTCTTCTCAGAAAAAGTCCAGTGTACTTTAAGCATGCGTATGTAATGCTATTCTGAGAGTTGAATAAACTGGAGTATAAAATTACCTTGCAGAAGTAAGTAGCCGGATTCTTCAGAAATATTGAAGTAAAAAGTAGAATTCAGACATGGCTCCCCACTAAAAAAGGAAAAAGAGTAAAGGAGTATACTATCAACTGTAGTATCTGTATATCTAGTGGCAACAGAAGCTCTTTTACTATACATTTAAAAGTGTATGTTATCATTTCTCTTTTAGTTAAACCCTTCTCTTTCCAGTCATAGGTGCTCTGCCCAGGTGTAATTTATGGTATTAGCTGATTACTGCATTATCCACACCTGGTATGATAGGCAATGCTTTTGAATACCTTTAATAAAAATTAATTCTGTTTAGTGTGCTAGGCCTGAATAACTGGATTCATGCACATAATATAAATACAGTTGTTTTTATTAAGAGATGTCCTTATTTCTTTCATGGAAGGTACTTTCGTGATATGCCATTAGGTGTTGTAGCACATAAACCAAACCAATTCAGAGAACGGAACCAGGAACAAAAGTTAAGACCACGAAGCTGAGCCAGCAACTTTAAATAAATCCAAAACTGGTCTTTTATTGCACGAGAACAAAACACTAAAACCACGTATCACAAGCGCTTTCGCTCGGATGTTCCGAGCTTTTTCAAGTTAATAACAGAATGTAAAACATCAGTTTAAATAGCTGCTTGCATTGATTAAACAATTAAACAATTTTGTAATTAAAATATTATTCAATTACAGACCACCATTTCAAGTGCAAAACTGCATGAACAAATACTTAAAACTTTCTTTGAAAATATCTTGCATTTTTTTCAATACATTAAAATGAATGTTCATATTGCATAAATTTCCATATCCACTTAATTAATAAAAATATGCTAGATGCATTTAAAAGTGCTACATTTTTAAAAAACTTTAATATAACTTCATTGTTATTTGTACTTATGAATTCCTTTACTGGGAAAACCTATTTGTGGGTAGTTGTTAACAGGATCCTACTCTAGTCGATACAAGTAAATATAGGTACATCTATGTGTGTGTCAAAGACTTTTCCTTTTAAAATGTATGACATATTTGAGTGTTATTACTTTAGACTGTCTCATAATCTGGCCCTTCTTAGTTTTAATACTGGTTTAATACTGATTGTGTCATTCAACCCAGGCCAGTTTCCTGCGTTCAGTCTAAGTTGCCACACCAATTCCCTATATTCTAGAGTGGCTTCCCAGTCTCCCCCTCTTAGATCTCGATTTACCTGCTCAAGAATCATGAATTTGAAATTGTAGTTCGGACATACAAGGGAATGCTTATAAAGAGCATTAGTTTCTTTATTTTTAGATATTTCATAAAAATGTACATACATTCTCTTCTTAATTTCCCTTTCCGTCTTGCCTACATAAAAACTTTTACAAAACATGCACACCACCAGGTAAACCACTCCTCTTGAGTTGCATGTGAAATACGTGGGAGATTCAATTCTCATTTTTCTGGAAGGCAAATATATGCCTTTGTCATCCAAAATTGCATGGCATTGGTGGCATGCCCCACACTTGTATGTGCCAGCTCTTTTTGTGTGATCATTATCTTTTCTCTTCTTCTTTTCAGACATCTCTTTTAAATTAACCCCCTTTTTCCTAATGAATCTTGGTTTGGTAGGTAAGACATTTTTAAAATCTTCGTGTGCTGTTAACAATGGCCAATATTTATTAATAGTTCTTTCTATCTTTTGTGCTTGGCTACAGTGTGTGTAAATAAATTTAGGTCCCATAAACTCATTTCCCTTTGTGCTAGGTAATTGATTTGAAATAAGACCCTTACCTAGTAATGGGGAATACAGTGAATCTCTTTTGCTAACTACTTCCCTATGTAGTGTTTGAAATAAGTCCAAAGGGTAGCCTCTCTCTAGGAACATTTGTTGCAGAACCAGAACCTCACAATTGAAGTCACCCTCCGTACTGCACATCCTAGATGCTCCGATTAGCTGCCCTTTAAGAATTCCTTTTTTCTGTGTAAAAGGGTGACCACTTTGGAAATGTAAGAGTGAATGAGAGAATGAAGCCTTCCGGTAAATTTTTGACTGGAAGGTTTTGTTGTTGTTATCTTTGTACAAATTCACATCCAAATAATGGAGTTCGTGTAGCCCTATTGTGTGTGTGAATTTCAGAAAACTAGTCGAGTTGTTAATGTGAGTTAAAAATTCTGAGAGCGAGTCATGTGTTCCTTTCCACAAGATACAAATATCATCCAAAAACCTTCTATAAAACAACAAGTGTTCTTCCCATGGGGAGGTGAATACGTTCTTCAATTCCCACCTGTGTAATATAACATTAGCATAGATGGTAGCACACGGTGCCCCCATAGCGACTCCCTTAAGCTGTTTAAACAACTCTCCATTAAAGAATACAATATTGTTCTCCAATACCATACTCATTAATTCCACAATCAAGTTGGTTAAGTTGGCACTCAAGCTTGTTTCTTGGGTAAAAAATTCACTAAACCATTGGAGTCCTATGTCATGAGGTATACTTGGAAATAAATCTTTGATATCAATTGTTACCATTAATACATCTGGTTCAAAGTTGTTACAAGGAACATTTTGCAAAAAATCCCAGGAATCCCTACACACATACCTTAGCAAATGGATAAATTTCTTTGCTACATGATCAATGAATTTTGATAAGGGTTCTGTTATACTACCACTTCCTGCCACTATTGGTCTAAATGCCAAGGGATCAAGTCCTTTGTGTGTCTTTGGAATTCCAAATATTATAGGTGACCTTGGTTTTGGAACATACAAAAAGTTATATAATTTCTCATTAATAACTCCTTGCAATAGGTAGTCATTCAAACAGTACTTGATCTTAGACCAATATATATGGACCTCATTTCTAGAAACCGTTGCATATTGTTTGTCATCTTGAAGCATTTGGTGGAGGTGCTCATCATAATTACTCTCATACATAAGCACAATACCTCCCCCTTTGTCCGGTTTCATCACTCTTATATTTTCCTTTTTTAACATTTCAATGAAATCATATTCAGTTTGCTTCAAATTTATTTTATCAGTTTGAGTGAGTTTTAAACTCCTAAGATCATTTTCCGCTAATTGTTCAAAAAGTTTGATTAACAAATGCATGGGAGGGTTAAATAAGCTTTTCCTGTCCAATTCAGAGGGTGTGTGTGTTTGCTGTTTAAATAAATGTTGTAGGTTAAGACTTCTGGTGAACAACTTTACATCTATTAAAGTAAGGGGTATATTGCAATTTTTAGATGGAACAAAATGTAATCCTTTAGTAAATACATCAAAAGAAATATCATTGAGTGCTATTTCTGTGTAATTGTAAATGGTAAAGTTAGATTTAGTATATAGCTTACATGCCCCTTGCACCATACTTGAGATTCCCTCATTTGCATTTCTATTCTTTTCTTTCTTTTTTCCTATTTTGCTTACAGCAACACTGGTACCCCCAACCTTTGATGGATCGTGAATTTCCAATGGACCTATGTGTTCCAGTGACGTGGTGCTTGCGGTTTCTGCTTCCACCCCACTGCTCTCCCTGGATGCTGGTGAAAATCCTGCGTTGACCCTTTTCGTTCTTTACCAGCTAGCCTTTCACTTCTGTGTAAAGCCCCCCCCCCCCAGTTGTTTTGAGCTGCATTTTCTTCATTACTCATATTCTGATTTTCAACCCTATGCAGTCTATGTAAGGGGTAAGCCACCCCCTCCCTATATTCAATTAAATCTCTCTCCAACTTGCGCATTTTCCTGTTGATTACCTTATTACAGAATGTATCTACATCATCAAACACTTTACTATATTCAACTTTTATCATGGAAAAATTAGAATCAGTAACAATGTTGTCATTCAATGCATTCAAATCATTTGTAAGTACATTCTGTTTGGCTTCGTATTCCTCTATCATGGCACCCAACATTTCAACCCCTGCCCTGTTGAAAATATCACAGAGTTTAAAATAATAGGGTGTTCCAGTTTGTACATTGTTGGGAAATTTAAATATTCTCAAACCTTTTGGAATGCGTTTTAACTTTGCGCATTCTTTTAAATAATCAACCTCAATTTGATTATTCTTTAAAGCATACAGTTTCTTTTTGAATTCATCGAATTTGTTTTCAATAATAGGTATTTTGTGATATGCCATTAGGTGTTGTAGCACATAACATATACTTTGCATAATTTTGGGCAAACCATATGCTGAGTTACATTATACTGAAAGCAATTTGCTGAAACCAGTGTCTGAATGATGAAAATGAGGGGAATATGCTAGTAAAAGTACCTCTATCCCAACTTAAACAATTATCTCCAGATAATATCCTAAATGGGAAATTGCAGAATTCTATGAAATACGGATTCAGTTAATTTCATTTCAACAGTTAGTGTGTGATAAAGAAGGCAGCGGAAACCATCATATATGGCAGTATTGTCTAGAATAGGAATAACAATAGAATCACAAAGGAGAGTACGAGATTCAACGGGATTCCGTGAGTTTGTGAAAAGTATTTTAAAAGGATTTGTAGAGACTTTCGATATAATATAATGGTCGAGACTAAAAATAGACAGCTATTTCAGCTGAAAGAATTTGAAGAATTTGTAAGAGATGATTAGAGAAGTAAGAAAGATGGGTAAAAATACGTATCAAATATACTGAGGAGAACTGGAATACAAAGTTGGAAAAGGTGGATGAATGATAAAAGGAAAGAATGACGAGAGGGAATTTTAGTAGAATAAGAAGGTAAAAACTAGACAGAGAATTATTTGGTGTGATAGCTGGATAGATAAAAAGGGTACCAGAACAATACAGCATTTAGACATGCAAAGTGGTGACATATGCTAGTAATGCAAAACCTTTATGCAAATAAAAGAGGCCTGGAGGTCGAGTTAAAAGGATCTGTGGAGTATAATGAGTGATATATATATATATATATATATATATATATATATATATATATATATATATATATATGTGTGTGTGTGTTTGTGTGTGTGTGTGTGTGTGTGTGTGTGTGTGTGTGTGTGTGTGTGTGTGTGTGTGTGTGTGTGTGTGTGTGTAAAATAAAGTAGAGAAACAGTAAAGATAACATAGAAGGAAAAGTAAAAAAGGCAAAGAAAGTTAGGTAGAGAGCTAGCAAATAAGAATAGAAATGGAGAATGTGTGAAACGTGATATAAGAGTCCACTCCAGAATCACCTGTTGAGGGTACTGCACAGTTTTGTCTTCTTTTAATAAAAAGAAAGAGGCATAAAAGATGTTAAACATCTGGAGTGGAGGAGTAGACCCATATCTCTCAACCTCTTACAGCAAGAAATCTGGACAAAGCCATGAATAAAAGTGGGACAAAGGCCCCAAAATAGAGACAAGTTTTAACTATTGCCCTTACAAACTTAGAAAGTTGATAGAATAACAGGTTTTGCATTAGCATGAAGTGTCTGAATGGTATGAATTCTGAAACTCAAATGTCTGTCATTATTTTTTAACTTCAATATTTAATGAATTGCCACTAATTTGCCAGAAAACCACAATTTTATGAAAAACAGACTAAAAATATGAGGCAAAAATCTGGACATTCTGCGAAAATCTGTACAGTTGAGAGGTATGAGTAGACCCGTAATAGATGTTAAACATGTGGAGTGCAAGAGTAGACTCATAATAGATGTTAAACAAGTGGAGTGGAGCAGTAGACCCATAATAGATGTTAAACATGGGGAGTGCAGGAGTAAACCCATAATAAATGTTAAACATGTGGAGTGCAGGAGTAGACTCATAATAGATGTTAAACAAGTGGAGTGGAGCAGTAGACCCATAATAGATGTTAAACATGGGGAGTGCAGGAGTAAACCCATAACAGATGTTAAACATGTGGAGTGCAGGAGTAAACCCATAACAGATGTTAAACATGTGGAGTGGAGCAGTAGACCCATAATAGATGTTAAACATGGGGAGTGCAGGAGTAAACCCATAACAGATGTTAAACATGTGGAGTGGAGCAGTAGACCCATAATAGATGTTAAACATGGGGAGTGCAGGAGTAAACCCATAATAAATGTTAAACATGTGGAGTGCAGGAGTAGACTCATAATAGATGTTAAACAAGTGGAGTGGAGCAGTAGACCCATAATAGATGTTAAACATGGGGAGTGCAGGAGTAAACCCATAATAAATGTTAAACATGTGGAGTGCAGGAGTAGACTCATAATAGATGTTAAACAAGTGGAGTGGAGCAGTAGACCCATAATAGATGTTAAACATGGGGAGTGCAGGAGTAAACCCATAATAGATGTTAAACATGTGGAGTGCAAAAATAAACTCATAATACATGTTAAACAAGTGGAGTGGAGGAGTAGACCCATAATAGATGTTAAACATGGGGAGTGCAGGAGTAAACCCATAATAAATGTTAAACATGTGGAGTGCAGGAGTAGACTCATAATAGATGTTAAACAAGTGGAGTGGAGCAGTAGACCCATAATAGATGTTAAGCATGGGGAGTGCAGGAGTAAACCCATAATAGATGTTAAACATGTGGAGTGCAAAAATACACTCATAATACATGTTAAACAAGTGGAGTGGAGGAGTAGACCCATAATAGATGTTAAACATGTGGAGTACAGGAATACACTCATAATACATGTTAAACAAGTGGAGTGGAGGAGTAAACCCATAATAGATGTTAAACAAGTGGAGTGCAGGAGTAAACCCATAATAGATGTTAAACAAGTGGAGTGCAGGAGTAAACCCATAATAGATGTTAAAAAAGTGGAGTGGAGCAGTAGACCCATAATAGATGTTAAACATGTGGAGTGCAGGAGTAAACCCATAATAGATGTTAAACATGTGGAGTGCAAAAATACACTCATAATACATGTTAAACAAGTGGAGTGGAGGAGTAGACCCATAATAGATGTTAAACATGTGGAGTACAGGAATACACTCATAATACATGTTAAACAAGTGGAGTGGAGGAGTAAACCCATAATAGATGTTAAACAAGTGGAGTGCAGGAGTAAACCCATAATAGATGTTAAACAAGTGGAGTGGAGCAGTAGACCCATAATAGATGTTAAACATGGGGAGTGCAGGAGTAAACCCATAACAGATGTTAAACATGTGGAGTGCAGGAGTAGACTCATAACAGATGTTAAACAAGTGGAGTGGAGAGTAGACCCATAATAGATGTTAAGCATGGGGAGTGCAGGAGTAAACCCATAATAGATGTTAAACATGGGGAGTGCAGGAGTAAACCCATAACAGATGTTAAACATGTGGAGTGGATAAGTAGACTCATAATAGATGTTAAACATGTGGAGTGGAGCAGTAGACCCATAATAGATGTTAAACATGTGGAGTGCAGGAGTAGACTCATAACAGATGTTAAACAAGTGGAGTGGAGAGTAGACCCATAATAGATGTTAAGCATGGGGAGTGCAGGAGTAAACCCATAACAGATGTTAAACATGTGGAGTGCAGGAGTAGACTCATAATAGATGTTAAACAAGTGGAGTGGAGAGTAGACCCATAACAGATGTTAAACATGGAGAGTGCAGGAGTAAACCCATAATAGATGTTAAACATGTGGAGTGCATAAGTAGACCCATAATAGATGTTAAACATGTGGAGTGCAGGAGTAAACCCATAATAGATGTTAAACATGTGGAGTGTAGGCGTAGACCCATAATAGATGTTAAGCATGGGGAGTGCAGGAGTAAACCCATAATAGATGTTAAACATGTGGAGTGGATAAGTAGACTCATAATAGATGTTAAACATGTGGAGTTCAGGAGTAAACCCATAACAGATATTAAACATGTGGAGTGCAGGAGTAGACTCATAATAGATGTTAAACAAGTGGAGTGGAGCAGTAGACCCATAATAGATGTTAAGCATGGGGAGTGCAGGAGTAAACCCATAATAAATGTTAAACATGTGGAGTGCATAAGTAGACTCATAATAGATGTTAAACATGTGGAGTGCAGGAGTAAACCCATAATAGATGTTAAACATGTGGAGTGCATAAGTAGACTCATAATAGATGTTAAACATGTGGAGTGCAGGAGTAAACCCATAATAGATGTTAAACATGTGGAGTGTAGGAGTAGGCCCATAATAGATGTTAAACATGTGGAGTGCAGGAGTAAACCCATAATAGATGTTAAACACGTGGAGTGCAGGAGTAGACCCATAATAGATGGTAAACATGGGGAGTGGAGCAGTAGACCCATAATAGATGTTAAACATGGGGAGTGCAGGAGTAAACCCATAATAGATGTTAAACATGTGGAGTGCATAAGTAGACTCATAATAGATGTTAAACATGTGGAGTGCAGGAGTAAACCCATAATAGATGTTAAACATGTGGAGTGTAGGCGTAGACCCATAATAGATGTTAAGCATGGGGAGTGCAGGAGTAAACCCATAATAGATGTTAAACATGTGGAGTGGATAAGTAGACTCATAATAGATGTTAAACATGTGGAGTTCAGGAGTAAACCCATAACAGATATTAAACATGTGGAGTGCAGGAGTAGACTCATAATAGATGTTAAACAAGTGGAGTGGAGCAGTAGACCCATAATAGATGTTAAACATGGGGAGTGCAGGAGTAAACCCATAATAAATGTTAAACATGTGGTGTGCAGGAGTAGACTCATAATAGATGTTAAACAAGTGGAGTGGAGCAGTAGACCAATAATAGATGTTAAGCATGGGGAGTGCAGGAGTAAACCCATAATAAATGTTAAACATGTGGAGTGCATAAGTAGACTCATAATAGATGTTAAACATGTGGAGTGCAGGAGTAAACCCATAATAGATGTTAAACATGTGGAGTGCATAAGTAGACTCATAATAGATGTTAAACATGTGGAGTGCAGGAGTAAACCCATAATAGATGTTAAACATGTGGAGTGTAGGAGTAGACCCATAATAGATGTTAAACATGTGGAGTGCAGGAGTAAACCCATAATAGATGTTAAACACGTGGAGTGCAGGAGTAGACCCATAATAGATGGTAAACATGGGGAGTGGAGCAGTAGACCCATAATAGATGTTAAACATGGGGAGTGCAGGAGTAAACCCATAATAGATGTTAAACATGTGGAGTGCATAAGTAGACTCATAATAGATGTTAAACATGTGGAGTGCAGGAGTAAACCCATAATAGATGTTAAACATGTGGAGTGTAGGAGTAGACCCATAATAGATGTTAAACATGTGGAGTGCAGGAGTAAACCCATAATAGATGTTAAACACGTGGAGTGCAGGAGTAGACCCATAATAGATGTTAAACAAGTGGAGTGGAGCAGTAGACCCATAATAGATGTTAAACATGTGGAGTGCAGGAGTAGACCCATAATAGATGTTAAACATGGGGAGTGGAGCAGTAGACCCATAATAGATGTTAAACATGGGGAGTGGAGCAGTAGACCCATAATAGATGTTAAACATGGGGAGTGGAGCAGTAGACCCATAATAGATGTTAAACACAGGGAGTGGAGGAGTAGACCTATAATAGATGTTAAAGTGGAGTGGAGGAGTAGACTCATAGATGTTCTGGAGTTGCTGTTTGGAAAAGGGATTACGAAAAAAATAGGTAATGACTTGTCTAGGATATTAGGGAGAAAATGAGTGATATGTAGGAGTATGGGGAAGGGAAAATTAGAAATAGAGGGATAATGCTAGTTTGGCAGGATAAGTACAGTTATGCAGCACAGAATTCAGAATTGGAAGGGATTTATAAAAATGGAGGGTTAGTATCAGGGAAGCATTAGTAATGTTAGAATGACAATGAAAAGTAAAGACTAGAGCACTGGAGAAGATGATAAAAAGATGGAGTAAGATCTGAAGTATACACAATAGAAAGAAAAGAATTTCAGGGCACTGGATAAGTACAGAAAGGTGAAAACCACAGGAGATGGTTGTGAATAGTGGAGTATAATGCATGGAAGTGGAAAAGATAACATGAGCAGTTTTAATTTAAGCTGACAGTTTGACAGTCATTTTTTTCTCCCCATTTTTTTCTTTGTTTCAATATTCAGTTTATTCTTTCACTGCATGAAACCTTGACATTAGATTTAAGACCAGGGTAACCTGAAAAGAATGGTACAGTAAACTAACGGTCTTGGTCCTACTTCTGAAATTCAGATTGTTGAAACAGATGGTGTAAAATGGGGACGAGTCTTAACAACCATTGTCTGGTATAGAAGTGCTAGACAAAATGTTAGTCACTACGTCCGGATCACTAATGCTCTGCCATTCCAGGTAACAAGGGGCAAAGTATAGTCATAGGAGACTTTTACAACACCAGGATTAAGTGGGCTCAGGCTAGTAATAAATTTTATATGGGAACTGAGTTTTTTGATTTTTATGAGTTGGTACAGAGCACACCTGGAAGAAGAAAGGTGTGGAGTCTAAGAATAGCAGCATCTCACAAGAGCATGTATGAATACTATAGAGAGGATATGCAGCCAATCCAGGTACGGAGTGGCAGATATGGAACTAAGGAATATAAGGAACACTGATAGTGGAATGTAGAAGTCCGTGACTTTATCAAAGGAAGGAAGGAGTGCAAGAAAAAGTGGGTGACAGAAAAGATGTACAGCCTAAGAAGGAATATTGGTTGGCTAATAAGAAGGCTAAAAGAACAGTTCTAATAGTAAAGAACAAGGCATTAGAGGCACTCTACCAGCTTCTAGAAGGTGACTCAGTAGATGGCACAAAGAAAGTTTATCAGGTTACAAGGCAAAGACCGGAAAGCTAAAAACTTCAACTTATCTTTCCTGTTCTCTTCCTCATCTTCAGCTGTTCTTGCTCTCCCCTATATATCATTCATGTAGTCTTCCCTTGCTGAGGTTCCACTACCTTTTCTCCACCTTAAGTCATACATTTAACTATACACTCATCTACCACATCTTTTTTCAATCATTTTTCACATACTTTGCCATCAGTAACTAGCCCTTATCTGCACTGTACCTAGACGTCTTTCTCTATGATGACTATAACTCTTATGTAAAATATTATCTTTCTTTCCACTCATTTTTCTTATCTCACATATTTCAAACCCCATACTTCATTCATACGTATTTTCCAAGTTTCTCTAACCCTCGCCTTGTCATGATGGATAGCCCACCTGTCTGATTGTCACACATACATTTGACTAATACAATATGCCTTGTACACTGTAAACTCAGATGTACAATCTGCTGAACTTTAGTGAAATATACTTCTAGGATTGCTACTTCTGTATACTGAAAACTTTACTATTGTAAATTTACTTTTTGCTTATCATATATTGTAAAAGTGTAAATGTAAATGTCATTCACTGGAGCTTTTCTTCCTGAAACTATGCTGAAAATGGGCCTTGTCTAGTCAGACTTTCCTACTAAACAAAGTCAAATAAAATAAATAAGTAATAGTCATCTGACATCATTCATGAGGGTCAAATAAAATAAATAAGTAATAGTCATCTGACATCATTCATGAGGGTCAAATAAAATAAATAAGCAATAGTCATCTGACATCATTCATGAGGGATGCTAGCAACAACCTGCTCACCAATCCACAGCACATCAAAGGCAGATGGAAGGAGTATTTCCAGCAACTTCTAAATGTTGAAAGCCTTACAGAGCTCTGGTGCCCCAGACACAGCCTATGTTGAGAGGAGAGAGGGAGCCCACCCTAGAAGAAGTAAGAACAGCACTAATGAAAATGAAGTCAGGGAAAGCAGCAGGCTCAGATTAGGTCACAGTAGATATGACTGAAATGTTGGGTTTGCAAGGGCAGAAATGGCTCCTGTGGTTATTCGTAGCAGCATGGAGAGAAAGGCATATCCCTGATGCCTGAAGAACAAGCATTCTAGTGCCAGTGTACAAGAACTACAGGGATATTTGCAACTGTGGGCAGTGTAGAGATATCACACTCCTGTCACACTGTATGAAAGTGTCGAGAGGGTGATTAATAAATAAATATGCAGAGTTGAACATCCAAGTGCTCGGGATTATGCGGAACAGTTTGCATTTAACAACAAGCGAAGCCACTGTTCTGCTGTTCCGCAATGAACAGCTGTGGCTCCGCTACATGAACTCTGATTGGTTTGTATATCACAATTGCTGCCAATCGGCATTGCGGTATACAAACCAATGCATACCTGTACTGCCCTTCCACATTACACAGTGTTGGCTGTGCTCTGCAGTTTTTGATTGGCTCGTAGACCGCATTTACAGCCAATCGTGAATGTGGTCTATGAGCCAATCAAGTAAGCTTCTCAGGGGGACGGGAGCCAATGAGAGCTCCCCAATACAGGCCAATCTCATTCTGGGATGTCTTTTCACGCCAAAATAATGGCTTGAAAAGGCTTCCAGGAATGAGGGATTTTACTTTTTGCAAGTTGCTTGCAACAACAACTTGGAAGGAGGAACTCTGAAGACTGGGAACTTCGGCATCGGGGAAAAGGAAGGAGCAGCTGAGGTGAAGATTTCGGGACTTGGAAGCCAGCCTGCTAGGAGAGGAGTTAGTGAGCTGAATGGACTTCAGGTTCAGGAACAGTGCTTGCTGCTGCTTTGGTGGAGTGAGACCGATCAAAAGGCTGAGGTTTATTTTGCTGCCTGCTGGATCATCATTTGTGCCGTGGATTGTATTAAGCTGCTGGTGCTGTTTATATAGGTAGAGGTAAGTGACTGTTTTAGCTGCAGTGGTTAGGGTTAATGTTAATGGTTAAGGTTAATGGTTAGGCAAGTATTTCCCTATCCTTAAAACTGGTATGCTAGCACAGATCCTGTTATTGCAGCAATTTTCTAAGTTTATAAGAGCAGTATTTAGTATCTCTGGGCTGCTTGTCCCCCTAGTACATCTGATACTGTTAATTAAGCAACTTTCTGAGTTTTATAAGAGGAATATTTAAAGTGTCTCTGTGTTTGTGCTTCTTGTCCCACTAGTGCATCTCTAAATGTAACTGACATTTTTTAGAGAAACTGTATGCCAAGTCAGGTCCTTGTTATTCTAACAACTTACTACATTTTATAAGAGCAATATTTAAAGTGTCTCTGTGCCATTTTAGAGAAACTGTATGCCAAGTCAGGTCCTTGTTATTCTAACAACTTACTACATTTTATAAGAGCAATATTTAAAGTGTCTCTGTGCTGCTTGTCCCCCTCGGACATCTTTGAAAGTAATGGCATACAGTTAATGCAAAAACAAAGATAGCAAAGTCAGGTCCTGTTATTCTAGCAACTTTCTAAGTTTATAAGAACAATATTTAGTGTCTGTTTGTGTTTGTCCCCTAGTACATTTCTGAAAGTAAAAGCCAATTTTTTGCAGAAACGGTATGCCAAGTGTTTATGAGAGCATCATTTCTAAGTTTATCAGAGCAATATTTAGAGTCTCTGTTTTTTGTGCTGCTTGTACCCCTAGTACGTTGGGCAGGGTCTTGTCTAGATTTCTTGCACTAAGAGGTTGAGAGGAATGTCAGTATGGATGTCAGAAGTGAGTTATTTATAGTAATGAGATGATTTAAAGTATTCAGTTTTCTTTTCTGGTAGAACTTTAGAGTGTAACTTGATTGTGCATTCTTTGGTTACACTCTAAAGTTCTAAGGCATGATGTCTTAAATGGCACATTCTTATAAAAGTACAGGGAGCCCTGGTTTTAAGTACCCTTTTTAGGCACCTTTGCCAGGCTCAGAACTGGCAGTAGGACAGGGGTAGAACACAACATCTAAAGTGATGTATGTAAAATGCAGGTAGTATTGGTGTGTGTGTGTGTCTGTGTGTGTGTGTGTGTGTGTGTGTGTGTGTGTGTGTGTGTGTGTGTGTGTGTGTGTGTGTGTGTGTGTGTATGTGTATGTGTGTGTTGCAAGTGCATTTGTTAAGTACCATGCTCCATGGCAATAGGTCTACATCTAACATATGACAGGATGCTATTTAACTTGGTCTAACTAAAATCATTTGTGTGACTTGTAATGTCTGTGTAGGAAATGTAGTAAATTTGATTTTTATTTTTGTAAAATGCTGTTTCATTTACTTATGGTGTGGTTATGGTGTTGCAGATAAATAAAGGTTTGGGATCTGAGAAGTGTGTCTTATTGAATTTTAAAGATGTTCTACCATGCTCCATGGCGAAGGCACATTTCGCGCAGTGCAAAAATAGGGTGTTTCACATTTTGACCATTTGTCACACATTGTTAGGGTCTGTGTTCCACACTGGCCTCTTAAGAGGTTGAGACCTATGATGCAGAGTAATAGAATGTAAGAAGGCAAATGAGCAGTTAGGATTTAAATCAGGATGCAGCACAACAGACCCAGTATTTGTAATGAGAAAGATGAAAGAGAGGAGGGTAGAGAGGAAGGTTCCAAGTCGTCATTCCTGAACTTAGAGAAAGCATATGACAAAATTACAAGAAAGCTAATCTGGGCAATTCTGTGATGCTTTGAAACATAAGTAGAATTACTGCAAGTTATGTATGAAGGCCCAATGACACAATTTCAAACAGTGTTCAGACTCACTGAGGGATTCCCACTGGGAATGGAGGTTCATCAGGGTTCCGCTCTTAGCCCACGGCTGTTCTTACTAGTGATACATTACATTAGTAAACAGGCTGGAAGTGACATATCAACAAAGGTGCTGTATGCAATGTGGCATTACAAGTAGGCTCTACTTCAGCAAATGGTAGGGGAATGGAATGCAAAACTGAAGGCACGTGGTATAAAACAGTTAAGACAAGACAGTTGTCATAGCAGCAGATGTGGGTAAATCAGAAGAAGCTGAACATTGAGATAGAAAGGAAAGTAGTGGGAACAGGTTAATATTGTCAAGTATGTGGAAGGGGTGGTTTTGGAGAATGAAAGGTCAAAGGTAGAATCAGAGGCACTGCAGCCAACTGAAACAGAGTGTTGGTGACTAGTGTGTGGCAAAAGAATGCCAAAGAAGCTAAAAAGTAGGTTATACAAAACACTCATGTCCTGTACTTCTGTATAATATAGAAGCCTCAGCAGTGAAGGCAGAGCAGCTGAGAAAGCTAAAGGTGATTAAGTTGAAGTGCCTGAGATGGGTGGTAGGATGCACACTCTGGGAAACATGAAAGAACAATGACAGCAATTGCACAGAAAAACAAAGAGAGCAGATTACTGTGGTTTGGGTACATGTGCAGGAAAGCAGAAAATGCTTTGGTGAATAAGATTTGGGAGACACAGGAAGAAGGCAGGAAGAAGCAAAGATGCCCAGCAATGAGATGGATGGATTGCATGAGAAAAGACCTGTGACAGTCAGGCATGACTGTATAGATGGTAGGACAACGCCACTGTATCCAGAGAAATAGCAAGACTGGAAGCAACAGCCCAAGCCCATACAGAAAATGGGAAAAAGGGGGCTGATGATGATGATGATGATGATAACAGTTTTCAATTAATAACACCAATACTTTGGACCTGTTATTTACCAACAAAGCAAATATTAGTTTAAAACTGAAACCTCAACTGCCTATCAATAGCTCTAAACATATGGTTTAGTAGATCATCATCTGTTTATAATTTGAGTAAACTGTACCTGACTGGAGCTAGACTGGCACATGCTAATACAGACTGGGCAATAAATTGCAACAATGAAAAAGAGAGCAGCTGGGCTCACTTTGTAATAGTCTGTTTTCTGGCTACATTTCTCAGAAAGTGATAAACAAATATACCCCCCATTTAGTAAGATACCAAATTAAATAAAAACCAGTGAAGAAGAAGAATCATACATTTATTTAATTTATTGATTGCAATTTGATAACAGAGAAGGTGGGCACCATACTTACCTTTTTCAGCCATAACCCAGGCTCCAAGGGAAAAACATTGTAGTTAAGCCATACCATGCTAGCATGCAAAGCAAATTATGCAGAGCATATAGATATAACAGAGAACAACAAAAAGATGTTCGTTAAATATGTGAATTACAAACAAAATAATAATAATCACCATGGTGACCCCCTATCCAAAGATGGTTTGGCTGTTACAATCCAGACAATATTAAACAACTTTTCTTCAATGAGCCTGATTCCAGGACTTGCTCTCAGTGGAAGTGACCACTTACACAGAGAGCAGACTGTGAGTGGGAGTTTTGGATCTGAACTCCAGTGTAACCCTGTTTAAAGATAGGCCTTACTCCGAAGTAAGTCACTTACATTGTGAGCAAGTCTCTTGGAATCAGGACAGAATTACCATAACAGCAGCTCTTTTGGAATCTGGCCCATATTTTACTAGCTTAGTCTGTATAGTAAAATACTGAGCCTGATCTGGTTACTGTCTGTTCTCTGCCTTTATTTATCCAATACAAGGGAAATGGATTTGTTTCTTCTTAAAAAAGATTAGTCCCAGTAATCCTCTGGGATCTGATAATATTTCTGGTCAGTTTATTCACCTCTTGCTTGAATTACTTGTTTCTTTGCTTCCTTTTTTCATTGTCCCTTCATTGCGGACACCTGATACACACGATGGGTTGCCATGGTAAGACTGAGAAGTGCAGGTCAAGCAGTAATGCTTCCATTTCAAGTACATGTTTTGAAAGGTACTTGCTTTCCTTTCTTGTAAACATCAGCTTCTATACTTACTTTACTGGTGTCAATACAATATGACTTTCTGAAGGGCACTAGACTTTATTGTGCCTAACACACTTTAATGATCCTGCAAGCTGGGCTATGGATGTAAGACTTAGCACCTCAGTTATATATCTAGATTAAGCAAAGGCCTTTGATAGTTTACCAGATAATATCATTATTAATAGCCTTATTGTTCAAGATAATAGTTCTCACCTCATCTGTTGAATGTGTTCTTGTTTAATGGGAAGGAATCAACTCGTTCTAATTCATGGTCAGGCTTCAGAGAGAAGTCTGTATGTGTTGATGTACCCCAAGATTCAGTACTTGGACCTATCCTATTTAGCCCTGTTTTTGCTTTCCTTCATTAACAAAGTATTATTTTGTAAAATATACTGATGACATAAAAATCAGTGATGCTATAAGCAAAGATAAGACATCATTACCCTTACCAGTTATTTATCTTCTGATACTGAAAGGATAAATGCTAGGGGATCACACTTTAATTACCATAAATGCAATGCCCTGTATGTGTTACTCAACCAATAGTTTTGAGTGTTCAAGCATTGCCATTGGTGAATGCAATAAAGATCTGTGGGTACTGATTGGTAAGAACATATTCTTCAGAAGTAATGCTGATCTAGCTGAGAATAAGCGCATCAGGAGGTTGGCATGTCTTTTATATGAATGTATAAACACTAAGGATTTTATATTTATTAATAAATATGTGCAACTCATATCAGACTCATCACTGAATACAATTCTTCTTATACTGTAAGTGAACTTTGCTGTTCCTAGAAAGTGTTCAAAGAAAATTCACATAAAGGATTCTAGCTTGTAAAGGAAGGTCTAACCAAAAATGACTAAAGCATTGATATTCCATTAGCACAGAGGGATAAAGCCCTGAGTATGGCACATATGACCCAGGTTTGAGTAGCGGTTCAGGCAGTTGATGGAGTGGCAGGGAGGGAAGGGTGTGCCAATCCAGGGTGGGAGGGCATTTATCCATGACTCTCCCTAAGGGGAGGTATGGTTTAATAAGGGGCATTGCCTTCGAGCAAGATGAATGTGGGTGCCTGGGGTAGGGAATGGTTAGGGCCTATAACAACCCATCCAAATGGATGGATATAGAGATTGATTTAAGTGCAGCCTTCTGGCTTTACAACTAGTATATCAGAGTCTGTGTTCTACTTTGGCCAGCTTAGAATGAATACACACAGCTGCAAAACCATTACATTATGTAAAAAAAACAATAATTAAGTATAGAATAAAGATAGTTCATCACTAAATTGACTTTTTCTTGTAACAGGAATTGCGGACTTATGTCACTCTGATGTCGCCCTATTGCTTAGCTGAACTTTTAGAAAATATCAGTTCTGAAGATATACAACTCTCACCTAGCTCTATTAAAATTCTTTGATATCCAAAATATGTAAATGATATTGCTTTCTGTGCCACATACACTGATGACTAGAACAGCTGCACCTTCTTTAGCAGGTTTCCTCCTTCTCATAATGGGTTAAATAAAAATCTACCATGTACTACAGTTTTGGTGGCTTTACAGAGTATGACCTACAATATGCAACAACAGATAGAGTAATCGTAGATAGTATGATGATATGCTTGTGGAGAGGAAATTTTGTAAGTTCATGCAACAAGGGATGAACATGCCAATGAACAGGTTTGAAAGGTACTTTCATCATGCACTTTGACAAAAGAATTTAAACTGCTCAGGCAAATCGGTACAAAGTTATCACTAATAAAAACAACTGTTTAAAGATAAATGGCCATGCATCTGAGGGGTTAATGAAATACTCATTAAACTGGGAGAGACATACACATTTATAACCCTGCAAAGACATTCAAGTTGAAGCAGAAAATGTAAAAATAAAAAATACTGTTCAAAGACTTTGTCCATTCACTCATTTTCTCTGTAAATAACTAGATTGTTTGTCTGCCACAGGAAGACATCAGCAATATAACTGCCTTTGTAGTACTCCTGGTTCGACAAATTATTTGAAAGTAGAATTGTTATTAACATGAAAACAATCAGTTTAATGTGTCTAAGAAAAAAAAAAAATCAGGTTTGAGGGCAGTTTTAATAATGATTTTATGGCTTTAATGTAAGTCTAAAATCAAACATCGTTCCAAAATTAGAATAGAACAGAATATTCATCAAAATGATACCTTGGCCTTTACTTTTTATAATATACTCCTAACTCACTGGAATAAATGAAATTCATTAGTAAGTTTGATTCCTTTAGTCTAGGTTTAATAACTTTTTTTCTAATTTCCTTGGGTCTACAGAGAATATAACATCTGCAATTCAAGCTTAGAAATCTTCCAAGAAATATTATATGGAGTACATCCTTAAACAAAATACATGTCAGGGATTTGTTTCATGTTATACATTTGCTGCCCAAAAGCTATTTCTGTTTGTTTTGATGTTGGATGAAGAGTTAACAAACTGATGTAGCATTTAAAGTGTTCAAAACTTTCATTTTAGAGTAAATAGAGGACAATGCAACATTAAAGTTAGGTCTATAAGTATATTATTTTGACATATCTGTCAATCATATTACGGATTTTTTTCATAAATGTAGTGAGATGTAGGTAAATGCCACCACTAAATGTTTTTGACATTTATTTCAATAGGTTTTGCAGACCTTAATTAGTTTTATAATACAGGATCACTGAAACATTGCACTACACATCTATGACCTTCAGTCTTCATCTCTCGTCAGTCATTCTCAGGGTTAGGATTTAATTTAACACTTACATTCGTGCAGTTTGCCAAATGGTCACATGGCTATTATTCAGGGGCTGAAAGTCCATCCATGCACTATCAGAGATGTTAAGCATTTTCTCCGTTTCCTCGTCATCAGCAACACCACCAATGTATATCCACTTCCCATAGATCTAAGAATTATATGATATGGTTTGCCAGAGAGAGAGAAAATCAGGAAAATGTGGAAAAAAAGCATTGTGAGCATGTTTATCAATATGTCAAATATACAGTTCATTCATTTTGTTAAACAAATATTGATTTGCACATATTTTACCAGAGCAGTTTTGACTGAGCAAATCACTTTACCAAACCTAAGCTCAGTAAACCCTGAAAACAGACATTTATACCTTGTAGACCTTTCCAGTGAACTTAGATGAAAACAAATTACAAATTAAAAAATAGATGTGTGGAGTATTACACTTATCAAGGTCTATCTGGTTTTGCTATTGAAAAAAAGGATAAAATAATTAAAATAATAAGTGTATGTAATTAAATAAAGGTTAAAGAATTTCTGCTGTTTTTCTTTTTGTTTTTATTTGCTTGAAATCACATAAATATGTATTGCCAGTCTAGAAAAAAGAATAGGCTTTCCATTACAGACTCTTTAAATGTTTTTATCTGCCATCAGGAGAATGAAAGGACAATATAATTAACTCACAGCAGGAGCACTGCCTGTCTCTCTCTGTCCTTATATGTATGACGGAGAGCCTTTTATGTCAATCACAAAAACAATGACAGGATACTCACATATCACTTAAGTTATGAAGCTACAATAGTCTATTTACATGGGCTTTGAAGCCATGAAGTTCAGTGCTGCAAGAGAAACAAACAGTTCACTACAGATGCGCTCACTAAGTCAATAAAATGAGTCAAGAATTATTTCCTGCCTCATTTTTGTTCCTTTCCGTGAGCCATTCTGCAATGAGTCCGTCACTACCATTTCCATTCTGTTGACCTTAATAATCTTACACTGACGACAAGCTTCAGCGCCTCTAAAAGAGGGTCTCATTCAGCCTTTTCTCAGGTGGGGATATCTCTGTCAAGACGGACCTGCTTCTCATGCATCTACTTTACACCTGCACACGGGAGGCATATTAGATTCCACATATACAATGCCAATTCCAACTTTAAGAGAGATCTAAGAATGTGACCTTAGAAAAGGACAGCTCCTGAATTGAAATTATTTGCAAAATCTCTTTTTCCTACTGTGCTTTCAAAATTGAATTAACAGCTCTTCAAAAAGATAACATTTGCAGAAACACAGAACTTCACAAATTTCTACCCAAGGCAGAGCATTTGCATTATGTAGTCTGGTTTCTAGATTGCTAAAGATTACTATGAGCTCTTCTCCACTATTGCTAACCACACAGAGAGGCAAACATCTGGCATTTCTAATATTCCTTACTTTTCTGTATGTAGTGATGTTTAACCCGCACAATGGCATTGAGCAGTAACACATTTTTACTAGTCACACTTTAATTTCTGAAATGTCCACATTCACATTTTTGGGTCTTAGGCATCAGGAAGAGAGCCCTTCCTTCCATTATAGGGCATAAGCAAAGCTACATTTAGAGTAGTTTTTATAATACTTTTAAGGTAAGCTTGAGAAAATTCTTCTTAAAGTCAGTATAGTAGGGTCTAGAATTTAGTTCATGAGATACTGGTAAAATATATGTTATGGAAGGGTTCGAATGTGCTTCAGACAGAGCAAGAAAAGGCTATAACAATATTAAAAGAAACGCAGCTACTGAGGGTGTTAGCGGGGGGTAGCTGTATCATCCCAGTGGACACAAAGGACCATGGATGTTCTTCTTTAGGCATCTTCATGTTTGTGCTGTAGGAAAAGATGACTTTGTGCAACCATTAGGGATAGTACAACCGCCTCATTGTGTAAAAGTGAGAGTGGTATTATGGGAGTTCACCTGTTAGGCTGGTGTTGCATAGTAAAACAGTTTATATGTGCAGATTAACATGTGTTCTAAAATTCTAATATAGGGTCTAAATTTTACATGGTAAATTTAGCACATAAACTTAATAAACTCAAATTACAAAACACGGCAGATTAAGATAGAATCAAAATCCAAATCAAAATGTATTTTGCAATAAAAAATGCCGAAATATATCATGTTAAAGTCTAATCTTCTGATTTCACTAAAACAGATGTTAAGATACAATCAAGAAGGCAAAGAAGTAGTGAAACAAAAACAAATAATGAAAGGAAATAAAAATCTATTTATTCTGTCACTCTGTCTTTATATATATATATATATATATATATATATATATATATATATATATATATATATATATATATATATATATATATTTATTTATATATTTATGTCTGTGTGGCATCCAATGCATGGAGAATAGGATATACAGCGTTAAGTGAGTCTTCTCATACAAATCTAGTTAGGAAGTTAATTGTGTTAGTGAGAATAGTGATTGCCAATTAAGCTTACATAGAATGATGGAGCCTGGGAGACTAAAGACAGGAAGTTGTTTCCTCAAGCCAGAGATTCATGGTAGGGTACAGTGAGACTCTGCCAAGGATTTGTGGTTCCTGAGATAGGAATGTCCAGTCATGGACTATAGTTATATATGATGCAAGTTCATGTATTTTTATTTTCTTGTGCAGCTAAAAGAAAGGCCTGGTGATGCCTGACTGTGACTCTTAATTTACAGCCCCCTGTTGGAAGGGCTATCTGTGGGCTTAGCCTGTGTGGTGGACTTGCCTCTGTGGACTGTAACACTTACTTCTAAAGTACTATAAATAATACAAACAGTGTTTGAATGGACTGAGAAAAGCCATGTGTACTATATACTTTTTTATATACTGGTGCCTACAGTTGCTTTTAAGACTTATGAGCTTTCTATTTGCCTGTCTGTAAGCTATCTAACAATCTCTTTCAGTTTGTCTATACATGCATGTTTTATGCATTTATCCTTTAGATTTAATACATTTGAACGTAAGTTCTGTTTATGCAAAGCTCCACAACATATCATGGTAGAAAAGAATTACATAATAAATAGACACAACTAGATCTAAGAAGGCACATAAAACATGTAGAAACTATACTTTATCACAACTATTGTTGTGCTGAATACTGCAAATATCTACATGGTCAATACCGGAAGATTACATCTTATCAGTATATTTCTTTTTGTTGATAATTTGGATAAAAAAAAAGGATATGCTGAGCTGGTTCTAAGCCATTGCTGATAATGAATAAAATATCCTTGTCTTATCTATGGGGAATATTAACATCAAGTTAAATACTCTCGTCTGTGGTATTCACTAATTAGGTGCACTAGTGTTACTCTAATTTGATGTAGCTAACTCCACTAGCATAGAGGGATAAAACCTGAGTTCAACCCAAATGACCCAGGTTTGATCAATTAGGAAATTGATGGAGTCAGCACAGGAGAAAGAGGAATGAAGTGACTGAGCCATCTCACCTCCTTCAGTGGGGCATGATAAGTTTTAAAAAATATACTTTTGCTGTACTTTACTAAAGCCATGAACTTGAGCACAGTTACTAATAAAACAACTTATCTATATAACAGATGACGCATACTATATGTTACAGTTTACAGCTTATACTGTACAAGGTTTGCTTTTCAATACAGATACAGATGATGATTCTCCATTTACCTCGGAAATGATGTTCCTACAAAATACCAGAACTAACACAGTTTAGTCTAACAGTCCTTTTATAGTACTTTTTGTACCGTTTGGATCCTGCCTATGAAAGCAATCTTTTGAAGTCTTTTGTTTCACATCATGCAGTCTGCTGATAAGCTGATTGTTGTTCTGTTTCCAGGTAAATTATGTCACAACCTTCAAGACCTGGGAAGTCATCCTTGTCTCCAGTCTTCCTTGCAGCTGTACTAGTCAGAAATTAGGGCATCATCCTTATCTGCAATTCTCCTTGCAGCTGTACTAGTTACGGAACAATTCTTACACAGTATGGATACCAAACATATAACTATTTTATTTTTTTCCTACTTTTTTTTTTTTTTACTTATTTTCAACTACGAAAGTTTTAACCCCTTAATGTACCTAACAGTTTCCCCTTTTGTTTTAATTTTCATCATGATTTACAGAAAACACATTAGGAAACAAAACCTTTAGCTTTCTTTTGATACAACAGGTTAAAACACAATTTCACACAGTTAGTGCAATGATAACAAACATTTTACTACCAGAACTAGATGTATAATCCAATTTAGCAACTTTTTTTCTTTTTGCAGACCATTCTGTAAAAATGTCCCACCAATTATGACCTCTGTCTGCTTCAGTTTTTTTAGTTAACTTGATTAATTTATTTTTTACAATTACAGAATTTAATTTATGACTTAGAACAGTCTATTAGCCCTTTGCAACTGTTACATTTTTTGTTTACTTTGTTAATTACCTCATACAAAGAGTCTAGAGACAGACTAATATTTGCAAAAGGCAATACCTGAGGATTTCATTTAAAAGACATAGACATTTTACTTTCTGGGGTAAACATGTAAGTTTTGTTATGCCACACTAAATGAGTGATATTACTAAGACATTCCACAAAGGGTGTTTCTTGTAACAAATCAAAGAATGAGTTTTTCTAATACAAACAAACTGAGAAGCAATCTCTGTGAACATTTTAAAACTTGACAGCAAAATTGACGATTTAAACAGATTTACAGAGTGTTGTAGAAAACATGGTTTATACACTGAAGAATCCTGTCTACATATCAAACCATTTGCTGTACAGCATACGCCAATGCATATTCATTATTTCAGTTTTGCTTCCACAGCATTTTTTTTTCAATTTGTACATACATGGACTGTAATGTACACTTAGTCTAGTCTACAAACTTAATGATATTAATATTTATTTAACATTTGTGAACTGGAAAAGTCCAACTTGGAACAAAGCCAATTTTCAGCGGGGGCCCAGGGAGAAATGCTCCAGATGCATGTCTTTGTAAAGTGGGTGGAAACCGGAGCACCCGGAGGAAACCCACACAAACTTAGAGAGATCATCCAAACTCCACACAGAAGGCACCCCAGCCGAGAATCAAACCATAGAACCCCTTGCTGCAAGGCGACAATGCTATTACTGCACCACTGCACCATTCTGAAGCTTGCTATTCAAAGATTTATTAAAATGTTGCAGAAATTACTTCTGAAAGTTAACATGCTCTTCTTATGATGCCCATATAATGGGTAACCATTGTGCTTGTAAGTGCACAATTTCTGAAATATCTTGTTAATTTTAATCTATTTGCTAGAATTTTTAT
This sequence comes from Protopterus annectens, assembly GCF_019279795.1. Taxonomy (NCBI): domain Eukaryota; kingdom Metazoa; phylum Chordata; order Ceratodontiformes; family Protopteridae; genus Protopterus; species Protopterus annectens. The sequence goes on along the minus strand of NC_056743.1, from coordinate 656,802,573 downwards.
ATCAGTCGAATTTAATGCACCTAAACCTGTTTTCATTTTTTTTAAAAGAGTATTGTACTATGCTGTTTATCTTTTGCAGCCATTATTGTTAGGAGGGAATGAGATATTAAAATGTGTTACTGTTTTTTGCTAATTTTGTTTTACTAATGTACATGTTGATGGTACCCTGATTACTTGATTAGGCTTGGCTGTGGGATTACTATTACAGACTAATATATATATTTTTTGAAGCTCTATTTTAGACCCTTTTGCAGTACTGTTTACACAGTCAGTATAAAATTGAAAGAGTGCCCTTTTTAATTGCAGTATGTAGCATTGTATATAAGTATTGTTTTGTAAGGATACATTTACTTTATATTGTGGGAGTTGGACATCTCTGGCAGTCTTTCAGGCTGTAACATTTTGGTTAAAGAAAGGGTTTTTAATGTGACATTTTTGTCCCCTTGGACAAGAAAAATTACCTTGAATTTTATTTGTAGTATTACTTATGTAAGCCTTTTCTGTCACGGTTTTTTGCTATTTTTGGTGGTATTATACAATTACAAAAAATTGTAAAAAAACAAAATAGATATTGGTTTGACTAACAGACACTTAAATGTAGATATTTGTATTAATTTATTTAAATTTGCTGTTGTCTGCCTTTTGCTCTTTTGTATTTTAAATTGGTGTACTCTATAGAATTTTATTTTTATCCTTTGAAAAGAAAATACATACATGTCACTTTTGTGGCTTTATTTTTTCACTGCTTTTAACTACTCTTATTTGACCTCTATGCTCTAGAACTGTTCAGTTTTTCTTTTTTACCTTTTAATAGATTATTTGGAACACTAGTTTAAAATGTTTTTGAGTAAGTCATCTGCTTTTTTATTATTTTAATGTGGCATGCTTTGTAGCAACATTGACTGTGTTTACAAATCTGCTGTAAGTTTTTTGCTATATGACTTTTACTAGCTTTGTCTTTTGTAGTTATTTTTTAAGCTGGGCTATTAAAGTCCCTGTCTGCTCGGGTAATTTATCTTTTTTATCCTGTAACTGCTGTTTAAGGTCTGGAATTTCTTTCTTTAACTTTTTACTAACCAGATTTTTCTTGACTTGTAACTGCTGCGTAAGAGTTTTAATTTTTTTCTGTAATTTTGCACGGGCTGTCTGATATTTCTCAGTAACCTGTTCTGTTGACTCTAAAGCTACTATGCACTTTAAAAAAGTGTTTGTATATCTTGTCTAAACTTTCTGAACTCATTTTGTCTGTCTTTTAGAAGTTTTTTTTTAATTTTCCTGTCAATTCACCATGAATCTCATCCCTGCCCTTATCTGTTTTGTGTTATACAGTGACTTTATTCCACTTTTGTGCACATTTTTAAAGGGTGTGATAAGATTTACAGGAGATTTTGTTAATAACTGATTTGACTGCTGTTTTAACTCTGAAACTAACATTTTACATGTGGTGAAATAACTGTTTAACATCTGGATATAATGTAATCTATTACCCTTATCTGGTTCTTTACCATTAGAAGATTTTTTTTTACAGTTTAACTTTTTAACAATGGTCTGAACTGTACTTTTATGGCATTGCACACAGAAAACAGTTTTATATGACTTGCACAATAAACATTTACTATCATACCACACATTCTTTGTTTGAGATACCAGTCAAATGTAATCCATTTGCATAATGCCTGACTATTAACTTGCCCTAATAAAGTTTTACATTTGCCAATATGCTGAGTATACCAACATTGCATTCTGCCCCAGATTTTATTTGGCCATTCTGATATATTAAGAGTAATTACTTTGCATAATGCCTGACTATTAACTTGCCCTAATAAGATTTTACATTTGCCAATACACTGTTTATACCAGCATTGTATTCTGTCTCAAATTTTAAATGGTCGTTTTGATACCTTAAGAGTAAAACTCTGTTTACATTTTTAACTATGACCCCTAATGGCATCCATACTGTATGTGACAGAAAAAAGTCTTACCACACAGCAAAAAGGCAGGTGATCAGGCTGACTTTTGCAGATGGCTGGTAATTTCTCCATAGTCACTCAAAAAGCTGGTGAACCAAAACTGGCAGCTGCAGATTTGAAACCTTGGAATTCACCAACCTGGCGAACATATTGCATTGCTAACTTACTGCATGGCAGTCTCACTCTGGATTCAGACATCTGAAAACTGTACTGCTGCAAACCATATAAGACCAGAGTGCTCCTGTTCAGGACTCACTCATAAATGTTAATTACAGAGTCTTTACTGGAGTGACCCTATACAAGGCACCACTCCCCCTGTGTTGGAATACAGGCTAGGCTCACCACTGATAAATTTAAAAAATATATACTTTTTAGTACTGTACTTTACTAAAGCCAACTTGAGCTCAGTTACTAATAAAACAACTTATCTATATAACAGATGGCATGTATTATACATTATAGCTTACAGCTTTTAATGTACAAGGTTTGCTTTTCGATGCAGATAATGATTTTTCATTTACCTCAGAAGTGATGTTCCTACAAAATACCAGAACTAATATCATTTAGTTTTTACAGTCCTTTTATACTCATTTGGATCCTGTCTATGAAAGCAGTCTTTTGAAGTCTTTGTCTGATGTTGTACAGTCTGCTGATAAGTTGATCTTTTTTTTTGTTTCAAGGTGTATTATGTGACAACCTTTAAGACTTAGGGAGTTATCCTTGTCTCCGGTCATCCTTGCAGCTGTCCTAGTCAGAAATATATCCTTATCAGCAGTTTTTCTTGCAGCTGTACTAGTCATGAAACAATTATTACACAGTATGGATGCCAAATATATAACTATTTTATTTTTTCCTACTTTTTTTTACTTATTTTCAGCTAAAAAATTTTCACCCCATTGTTTTTTACTGTCACCATTCTGTGTCTTCTGTGTCTTTACCTAATGTTGGTACATGATAATGCATCAACACATCTGACATGTTAAAAGATTATTTGGATTATTTCATAGTTTCATACTAGGCAAGAGAGGAATGTCCAGAGGACCGCAATTTACTGTTTATGATTCTTTCTTTCTTTCTTTCTACATGCATATGTCTGTGTGTGTGTGTGTGTGTGTGTGTGTGTGTGTGTGTGTGTGTGTGTGTGTGTGTGTGTGTGTGTGTGTAGTTGCAAAGTATGTCAACAAAATGCCTAATGGCTGAACATCAGGTTGCAAGCTCAATACACTGAACATTGTTTTAGTCAACCAACTGCTGCATGGAGGCTGGGGCTCATCACTTTCCAAAAGGATCTATGTTAAAATCTGTCCCATTATTTTAATGGAATGGGATTTGATGTATTGGGCTGAATGATTTGATGGTCAGTATGACATCCATCCAAGAAAATGAACAGAATCGTGCATACATATATATATATATATATATATATATATATATATATATATATATATATAGATAGATATATTGCAGACTGGCAGACAGGTTCAGTGCAAACTTCACCCCCCTCTCCCCCCCTAAAGGAGAGATAACTATCCCAGCGGAGTGTAGCCTCCCAGACATCTCAAATGAGGGTGAGCTGCTCTCTCTAAAGCTAAAACACAGCATCAATGGGACGATGGTCTAAATGAGGAATTAAACCTGCACATAAGGCAGCTGTTTAATCTCAGCCTTACTACAGGATATGTGCCCAAACAAGTCTAGTCTGCAAAGCTATGGAGAGGATCATAATGGAGCTCATAAACAAAGATATAGGGACTTGCAGACATTGGACCGGAAGATCATGCCTTTTGAACTTAAACAGTCACCAAGGCCATTGATGAGGAAAGGCAGTCCATACAGCCTACCTTGACCTTGCAAAGGACACAATACCCACTCGGGTGTTGAAAAAAAACTACCAGCTTAAATGTAAACCCATATGTCACAAGATGGGTTGCAAACTGGTTTAAGGACAGAACCCACAGGGTTAGAGTTGCGTGGTGTCCCATATTGTTTGGCATCTACTTCTCAAGTACAGGCCAACATGGGTGGAAAGTGCATCGGACACGGATATCCTTCAGAAGGGACTGATAGCTGGTGCCAGAGCCATGGCCTGAAGTTAAATGCCAAAACAAGGTAACCCCAAGCTACCATATAGGTGGCAATCCACTAAGCACAGAAGAGGTTATCAGGGACCTGGGGACCCAGGTTGACAGTGGCCTTTCTTTTGACACTCACATTGCTAAAGTGGTTAGAAAGACCTTGATCATGAAGGATTCACATCCAGATCTAGTGAGGTCATTGTTCCCTGTACTCTTCACTTATCAGACCAATGATCAGTACAATGCCCATTCGGGATGGATGTATCTCAAACATCTGCAGCATGGGAGAGACGCCAAAGTTCCTCACCAAAAGGATAAAGGGACTCCAAAATCAGTCATATGCTGCCAGATTGAAGAAAGCCATGCTCAACCCGGAATTAATGGACATGCTTCACCTCAAAAATCCAAATCCACCAAAACCACTAGAGGATATAAATAGGAAGTGCTGGAGGTATGCTGTGGAATAGAGTCCCGTCCATGTGAGGCAGAGCACCTCGCTGGCTCTGTTCAAGAGAAATCTTGACCTGTGGATGGGAGATCGAGGGTTTCCGGGAATCATCTCTGTGTCACTGCTGGACAGAGGCACAACAAACTAATGGGCACAGTATTTTTTCATATAAGGGGTGCGTAAAGCCACAAAATTTAAGTATAAACCTATGAATCTATGAACCTATGAACCTATATATATATATATATATATATATATGTATATATATATATATATATATATATATATAGAGAGAGAGAGAGAGAGAGAGATATGGCTGCAGTTCACTCTGTTGAATAGTCAGTTTGCTGGCAGAGTGCTGTCTGAAAGCGTATTGTGTGTTTTCTTGATTAGTCTATAGGCCTTGCTGTTGTAAAACTTGTTTTTCTGATTCTGTATAAGCCCAGTGTTTGCACCAAGCTGCTCTGTGATTAATGGCAGTTAGCTGTGCCCTGTATAGATGCAGACACTATCAAGTTAAAAGTTCCTTTAGAATAACTATCTCTGCAACCTCCCCAGTCCCCCTGCTGCTCTAGGAGCATCCAAGTTGCGCACAGAGCAACATTGCCTTGTTGGATAGCTGCAGTTCACACTGAGTACAGCACCCATTCCTCATCTGTATGCTATCATCCCAGTCCAGTTAAATCTACCAACTCTTCTCCCTGCTTAAACCCATAGTAAAAAACCTGAAACCATGGATAGGCACTTTCCTGCTATCTCTGTGGCCAGCCTGGTGGACATGGGCATACTGAGGTAATGTAGCAACTGTCTCATATATACTGAGAACCACTTAAGCCTGAAGCAAATGAACACAGTATCAGGGACATATAGTTACATTAGGAAAATTGAGAAATGACTGTCACATAGTGACAAATCAAATGACAAACAGGTTGAGAGCAAATGCACATCATTTCCCTCATTAAATAAGGTCTCAACAAATAAAGTCACATATGCAGAGATACTCAAAAATAACTTACCAAAACCTCAGAGGCCTCCTGTATATTGCTCTCAGAAACCACATGCAAGCAAAATCAAGTCAACACCAACCACTGCACATAAAAATACACATTACAGTGTCTCCATAAGCAAGCCCCTAAAGCAAAACACCACACATTCAAACATCTTGGTCATAGAAGACTATCATGAGACACACAGATGCTCCCCTCACCGAGATGGATAAAGAGTAGGCTACAGTCTGTTGCCTGTCAGGTGCCAGGATTCACCAGATCATGCAAGCACTCAGGTCACTCAACCACAAGCACCATTATGACTCATTCATATTCCATGTGGGAATGAATGAAGTGAGATGTACCTTCCTGAACTGTATGAAGGGAGACATGATGGATCTCTCTGAATAGGTGTCACAAGATGGTATTAGCCTCACATTGAGCAGCATTCTACTCTCACCAAGAATGATACCTCAACACAAAGAGAAAATGAATGTCTTCAATAAATGGCTTAGCGACTGTTATCATTCCAAGGAGATCCAGTATTTGTCAGCCTGGGGCAACATGAACAAGAGACCACACTGCTTTGTCAGAGATGAACTGCATTTGTCGGCGCTAGGCCTTTCAAATACTGGCCAAGGCATTAGTCACATCCATAGTGCATTTTTAGGCAGTGCCAAGCCAAGAGAACTACCAGCTTAAAACATTCTTTTAACACCAAGCTGAAGGTATTACTGCTGAATGCTAGGAGTCTTAACAAGAAACTGAACTCCCTGGAAGCCCTCCTTGCCCTGGAGAATGCTGATATCTGCACATTTACAGAGATGTGATTGAAGGCAGCAGAAAGCAGCCCAGCAGTGCAAGGCTACAATGCCTATTACACATTCAGACCATCTTCTGAAAAGAAAAAAATTGAAAGGAGGGGTGTTTCCATTTACATAAACAGCAATCACAGCTTTAGATTGGTCAAGCAGGATGAGCTACTCCATGTCCACCTGACCATAGGCAAAATCTCCCACCATATCCTCGCAGGTATGAAACATGAAAACCAATCTGCATACCTGAAGTTACTAGAATCACTTACCATTCAGCAGAACACACTTCTTATGGGTGATTTTAACTAACCCCTCCATAAACTAGGAAACATATATAACCAGTAACATACAGGCTCAGAGATTCCTAGACTTTGTCAATGTAAATGCTCTGGAACAGCTGGTCTGGACTCTCACTAGGGGCTCAAATATCCTTGACATAGTACTCACAAACATGATGGAGCACTGCCCCCCCCCCCGTGTGTACTGTCATCATTGGTAAGAACAGATCATAAATTGGTCTTCATTGAAATAAATGTAAAGGTAGTACCCCCATCAAACCCTGAAACCCTAAAGAATTTTTCAGAGACAAATTATCTCGTTGGTAATTTTAAAGCTCCCCCAAACTTGAAAACACAAAGACCTATACAGAAGTTTACACGAATGCCCTGTACAACCACTTAAACAACTGTATAGAAACAGCAGTACCTGACTGAACTAAACCCAGGTGTAGTCAGAAAAACAAGCCACCCTGGTGGACCCCTGACATAAACAGACTATGCAAGGAAGAAATTCCTATCTAGAAGTAAGTGGGAGGATGTACAACACAGAAAAATAGCCTTCATTAGTCTCAACAAGGTAAATCAGGGAACTAGCCAACACGTCAAAAGGTAAACACAAGACTAAAATAGCCTCCTAAGCAAAGGATTACCACAAAGCAATTTTTAGTTATGTCCAAAATCTTTAGGGGAACACTCAGCAATGTACTGAGTTGACTGTAGATGGCACTACCTATACTCAGCCAGAAGAAATAGCAAACCTGCTGGCCAATAAATTCAGCTCCAGTTTCTCTTCCTCATCACCTCTGGTCACTCCAGATAAAATACCACCTACCATTCCTTTGTCTGTTATTACAAAAGAACAGGTCATCATTGCACTCTCTAAAGCTAGAAAAATGGCATCAATGTGGCCTGACGGAATCCCAGAGTGCCTCTTAAATAGACTGAACATGACCTAGCAGATCCACTTAGCATACCTATCAACTGTCCAGATTTTCGCAGATTGTCCAGATTTTTGTCTCATATTTTTTGCTCTTTTCCTCATAAAATGTAAAGTTTTCTGGCAAATCATTGAGGACTGATATCACTACATGATGACATATATTTGAGTTTCAGACTTCATATCCTTCAGAAAATGCGTGCTAACACAAATTCTGTTATGCTAGCAACTTTCTAAGTTTTTAAGAGCAATGTTTAAAATCTGTCCCTATTTTGGGCCTTTGCCCTCCTCCTAGTTATTTTGAGCACTGTCCAGATTTTTTGGTCTAAGAAGTTGGCAGACATTCCACTCCAATCTCTATTTAACCACATTCTCCAGAAAAGCTTTGTCCCAGTAGAGTGGAGGACAGCAGTCATCCCTCTGCACAAGTGGGGAATATCAACTGACCCACAAAGCTATCAACCCATAAGTATGACTAGCCTGATATACAAAGGTATGAAAGGGATAATTATGAACCTGATTAACAATGACATAGGAAATATCCAGACTCTGAACCCAATCCAGTTCAGCTTCATCAAGGGCAGGTCATGCCTACTCAGTCTGGTGGACTTCTTTGACAAAGTTACCAAGGCCATGGATGAGGTAAGACAGTACAGCTACCTTAACCTAGACAAGGCATTTGACACAATACCTCACTCAGGTATCATAGATAAACTCACAAAATTGGGCATAAACCACTATGTCCCAAGATGGATAGCCAAATGGGTCATGGATAGGAATAGTGAGAAGTGAACTGAAAACTGCTCCATGCTACAAGGGCAGCCATTTTCAGGTGTAGAACTTTATATATACCACAGCATTTCCTGCAGCAGTTTCTAAAATTAAAATAAAAGTTAAGATGAGGTGAGAATCCATCCATCCACAACCAGTTTTCCCATTTTTGCACATGGAGTTGGGGTGTCACTTCAACAGTGACAATCATCTATAGACAAGATTCACACTGCCGGGTGGCTAGCCCTACCATGGAAATAATTTATATTCTTCTTCTTCTTTGAATCTTTATTTGAATCTTTATTTTAATCATTTAAATATTGCAATGTGTTCCTCTGCAGTTACTGAACATTCCATTTCTATGCAATTAGTTGAGTTTTGGCTGTAGTGTGATGTGAAAGTATTTCCAAAACAAATAACAAAATCTGCAAATGCTTTACAGTTAGCATGAATCTTGTTAGCTCACTGGTTCATAGGTAGGCGGTGCATCTTCTGTATTGACGACATAGGTTGGTCAGCCAGGTAGCACAGGCAATGAGTACAATATGCAATTCTCCCTGTCTGGGCTAATAGACTGGAGACCCTTTTGTTGCAGCATTAGCACATAATGGAGATTAAGTATAACAGCAGTGACACAAGTGAGGACGATGTGGATATATACAGGTATGTAAACTAGTATAACAGCAGTGACACAGGTGAGGAAGATGTGGATATATACAGGTATGTAAACTAGTATAACAGCAGTGACACAGGTGAGGAAGATGTGGATATATATACAGGTATGTAAACTAGTATAACAGCAGTGACACAGGTGAGGAAGATGTGGATATATACAGGTATGTAAACTAGTATAACAGCAGTGACACAGGTGAGGAAGATGTGGATATATACAGGTATGTAAACTAGTATAACAGCAGTGACACAGGTGAGGAAGATGTGGATATATACAGGTATGTAAACTAGTATAACAGCAGTGACACAGGTGAGGAAGATGTGGATATATACAGGTATGTAAACTAGTATAACAGCAGTGACACAGGTGAGGAAGATGTGGATATATACAGGTATGCAAACTAGTATAACAGCAGTGACACAGGTGAGGAAGATGTGGATATATATACAGGTATGTAAACTAGTATAACAGCAGTGACACAGGTGAGGAAGATGTGGATATATACAGGTATGCAAACTAGTATAACAGCAGTGACACAGGTGAGGAAGATGTGGATATATACAGGTATGCAAACTAGTATAACAGCAGTGACACAGGTGAGGAAGATGTGGATATATACAGGTATGTAAACTAGTATAACAGCAGTGACACAGGTGAGGAAGATGTGGATATATACAGGTATGTAAACTAGTATAACAGCAGTGACACAGGTGAGGAAGATGTGGATATATACAGGTATGCAAACTAGTATAACAGCAGTGACACAGGTGAGGAAGATGTGGATATATACAGGTATGCAAACTAGTATAACAGCAGTGACACAGGTGAGGAAGATGTGGATATATACAGGTATGTAAACTATATACCTTTATGAGCCTAACTACCATACCTTTCAACTGTCCAGATTTTCACAGTATGTCCAGATTTTTGGCTCATAGTTTTGGCCTGTTCGTCATAAAATTTATGATTTTCTGGTGAATCACTGAGGATTGAAGCCAGTAAATAATGGCTTACATTTGAGTTTCAGACTTCATATCTGTAAGAAAATGCATGCCAACACAAATCCAGTTATTCTGACAACTTTCTAAGTTTATAAAAGCAATATTTAAATTTTGTCCCTATTTTGGGGCCTCCCCACCATTTTTTATGCTTTGTCCAGATTTCTTGAGCTGAGAGGTTAAAAGGTATGCCAACTACCAGGATGACTTGTGAGCAAAAATCTCTATTTCCTGGGCAACTGAAGATGTAGCTGTGGCATAATATTTATGTGGGTCCTATTCTGCCAAAAAAAGTGATACCCGTTAATGGGCTTTGGTCCTGTCGTGGGGAAAGTTCAGGTCAGCTGTTTTGTCATATCTGAACTGTCTAAACCAGATGCTTGCATGTGAAGTGACACAGTAACAAGAATGAAGAAGAATGGATAAGATCACCAAGGGCAACACCCTGGGCACGTTGTGGGATATGGCAGCATAACGGGTTTTCAAATCACAGAAACAAATTCCAATTAGATTTGCATAAAGCCTCTACTCATCATTTTTCCAATGTTTTTATATTGCTGGCTATTTAAGACAGTCCCAGTATCCATGCAGTCGACATGCATGGACTCAGTATGATAAACAGCCATATTTTCTTAAAGATATAATTATGAAGCATGGAAAACTAACCAGTCAGAGAACCCTAAGAACATATAACAGAGGAAAATACAATGAATTTGCAATGCAGTGTTTCCTGTGGGCTTCAGTTTGATTCCTTTACTCTTGGCTTGCATACAATGGAATATGAGCGAGTATCATCTCAAAGCTTGCAAGACACAGCTGAACAATAGTTAAATTCTGCCTAGAAGGACTGTTCTTCTTCTTCTTCTTCTTTCGGCTTTTCCCAGTTAGGGGTCGCCACAGCAGATCTCAAGGACTAATTAATGAAAATATAAAATGTAGAAGTAGCCAGTAAATGGCTCTTCTGGACAAGTATAACCCATGTAGTTAAATGAACATACCAAATTTACCACAATAGCCATGAGTGGGTATATACTTGCAAGCATAAATAAATTTTAATAAAGTTACAAAGATTTGCAGATTGTTTCAACACCTCAAAAAAAGGTCATGTACAGATACCCTTACATTTATTTTAATTTATAAAATATAGAAATGAATCAACGCTGCAATGTGAAGTTCATTTTAACAATGTTCTACAATAAATTCCTTATATACAATGTAAATGGAGTAGCCTTTGCATAGTGGCACCAGTTGCCTTTTTGTGATTCAGTAAAAGTAAAGCATTTTCACATGCCTTCACACATGCTTTCAGTTGCACTTGTTAATCATGTCACCTCTCTCCTTTCATTTCATAACTTGTAACAAAAATGGTGAACTGGGAACTCTGTATTGGTGTTTGCAAATATAAATAATGCAAGGACTCACAAAATGATACACTCTATATTTTAACATACTCTTCCTGTTCATCTCTTGAGCTTCCATGTTCATACTGTGGCTTTTCATCTCACTTATTCTAATTGCACAAATCTTGTAATCATTATTTCTGTCTGTCCACTAATGGGGCAGTGCAGTGAGCTCAACAAAAGAGTTTACCATTACATAGCCGGCTGACTGCAACAGCACTTCCCAAGACATTGCAAGTTCATCTGTCTGTCTATAGGTTCATAGGCAAGTACTAGGCTAGCTGCCCTTGCAGGCAATTTTAAGCCTAGCCAATTTCCCTTTCAAAGGTGAGAATCAAACCCTGTACCTTGCAACTGTGAGGCAAAAATCTTAACTATAATACTGACCCCAACCCTATCTATCTTTCTGTATATCTATGTATATATCTTTCTATCAACCTATCTGCTTGTTTGTTCATTTGTTAAGCAGTCAGGCGGGGATATGTTGTCTGGTCTGGAAAGATCCTATATTTTTGACAGTTGCCCCATACCACCTTATTAATGTATGCTAACCCTAACCCTGCTGTTGCTGCCCCTAACCACAACCTCACACATTAACTTACCAAAACCCTTTCCCTAGTAATACCACATACTTATTTCACATGCACACACAACACTAAAGTCATCTCTGAACCTAGCCCTTATTCTAACCCTAACCCAGAAACACTTGCACACCAACACACTTATACCCCAAAACAAAAATCAAAGAAATGCATGAAACATTAAATCTATCCTCATCCCTATTGCTAACTCTAACCCTAACCTGCAAGCACTCACATACACACACACACACACACACACACGTAAACACACACACACACACACACACACACACACACAGACACACACACTGCACACACACACACACACACACACACACACACACACACACACACACACACACACACACACACATGGACACGCACACACACACACACACACACACACACACACACACACACACACACACACACACACACACACACACACAACTAATATCAAATCTTTCTGCACTTCCTAAACGTAAAGCACTCACTCAACAGTAACACTTACTGTTCTTTATATTGACAATTTAGAAACTCAACAAAGGCCACCCTTGATAGAAGGCAATATTACTAAACGTTTGTCGATTAAGAGCTTATTTGATGGAGTTTTCTGCACATACACACACATATAACTGTGTGTGTGTGTGTGTGTGTGTGTGTGTGTGTGTGTGTGTGTGTGTGTATAAAGATACACACACACATATATATATATATAGATAGATATAAATATATATTGTATAAATGCATATGCATACATTTTTAAATTGAATATATGACTGTATAAATTTTTTTAAAGTTGTTGCATTTTATCCAGAAGATGAATTGTGTCTTTCAATTTAACATGAACTTATATATTTTCATCTCTTGATAACAAATTTCACTTAGTTGTTGGATCCAATAAGACATTGTCAGTGGTTCTGCTTTCTGAATATATATTTTACTGAGATTGTTAAAATTCTTTGGCACATGACAGTATGTGACTTTGGAATGGTGTTTGGAACTCAATACAATATGACAGACATATGAATAGTTACTATACTTATAGAAAAAGGAAAGAAGTTTACCACGGGTTTGGAAGTGGAACTCAATACAATATAACAGATGCATTAAACGTTACTGGGCTTATAAAAGCAAAAACAAGTTTACCTAATGTAGCTCATGAATTAAATAATTTTGGAACTGCAGCTATAGTGGGGACCCAGTCTCCATGATATTGCAAATGTTTTTCATCCTGTTTTGTCTTCTTTAGTTCATCTTAGAGTCATGCTTTCCACCATTGTCACTAGAGGTCATTGCCTGTTTGCATTTAATGTTTTATATAGTGTGTGACCTCTAGTCACTGCAAACGTATGAATGTTTTCATATTTTATATATTTTTCTTACAATATGCTAGCATCTTATCACTTTGTAACTTTGTACCATCAACCTTCTGTTCTCCAGTAATGCCAGGAATGTACAGAACATTCCCTGTAATTTTTTTTACAAATCTGTAAATGATCAGGCAACAAAGTACATATAATGTAAAATAAATAATAAATACATATACCTGTGTAGAGTTCCATTTGAGCAATAGTGGATCTGCTTCCTTGCACTTCAGATGAGCATTTGAAATGAGCACTAAGAAACTGAACAGAAAGCATAGCTTGAGAGACATCATTGTCTGCTTTCTGTATAACTGTTCCATCTAGATTTAAATACTCGGGTCTGTTTCTGTATTATTCACATATAAAAACTGCCCTCAGTGAAAAAGCTTTCTCTGCAGTGTACAAGATGTATATGCGTTTGCAGTGTCAGATCTCATCTAGAGATATAAAATGAAAGTTTTGGCTACAAATAATGTTTGAATTTCAAAATCAGTTTCGCATTTCCTAATAGTTGTCTGTTTCTGACCTTTTTTAGACCCAAGAGTAGGCAAATAAATTAGGAAATCAGATTGCAATCCGGATCAAAAGCATTCAAAATAAAGTGGTGAATGCTGAGATTTGAACTTGAGCCAGTGTTTTCAGTGCCACGTGATAAAGTCTGTTCAGTTCTTGAACATTGGCCAAACATGCAAACTTTTCATTTATGCATGCTTCAGAAGCAAGCTCAGAACAGTATTGAGGCATGTTAAACAAGGCAGTAGTTAGGTATTCTAAATATATGAAAATTGGTAATTTTTTTCTGATCATCTCTTGGAAGCTTTATAACTAAAACTAAAGCTTGCAATATAGAGCCATACAAAGTGTGCTAATGCAATAGGAGAATAGCAATGTTATACTTATAAGTGGCAAAGCTGAAAAATGTTTCCCTTTCTCAAGTGTATAGGGGTAGCATTTTAAAAATTGAACATATTTTAAAATGATAAGTGGGTGTTGGGCCAACATTACGGCTGAATACAAAAAAAAACATTTCTTGGTACAGCTCTGATGCTCAATATCATTGTGCAGGTTGATAAAAGTTCTGTCAAATTAACCATAACAACACTTCATATAAACCAGCATTCCAGATGCTCCATGCCATGACTTTGTCAGTTATCTTTTGTTTTCCCCTTTATTAATTTCAATTTTATTTCCTCCTTTTATCTGTTGCCCTGACGTGATGAGATAAGTGTTACTGATTCCCATTCTATCCAATTGCCATTCTATCCCCCTTATCTAAAATCCATGAAAAATGTATACATTCCCAAATAATGCACCTCACTAATAAACTGCTAACCAACATCCAGTGTGGATTCTGCCCCAATCACAGTACTACCACAGCCCTTATTAGCTTTACCAACGTAGTAAACCAACATCAAAACACTGGTAACCTAGTATCCATTGTATTCCTACATCTCTCCAAGGCCTTTGATACTGTGTCCCAAACCAAACTCCTTTCTGCTCTCTCTGCTCTTACTCTCAGGCACTCCACACTAACATGGTTTTAAGACTATCTAACAAACCACCAACAAGCAGTAAAATGGCAAAACTCCTTGCCTCCCTTCCTACCTGGCACCCTAGGGATCCCTAATGATCCATTCTTGGACCTCTTCTTTTCAACATATTCACCAATCAACTTCACAAAGCTACCCGGCATGCCACTCTAGTCCAGTACGCCAATGACGCCACTCTAATCTGCTCTGCCGCATCACTCCCTCAACTGCAGGAATTGATACAAGAGTCCTTTACCATTGTTGAAACCTGGTTAGCCAACTCTCAACTAATACTTAACACCAACAAAACATAGCTAATGATATTCTATCCCACTACAGCCTTAGACCCCATACCACCATTTATAATATTCTTCGTCAATAACACCCCTATCACACGTGTCCAACACACCAAACTTCTAAGGGTTATAAAAGATCACAACATGAAATTCGATATACACATTGCACAGACAATAAAGAAAGTCCATAAAAAACTCGGAACCTTATATAGATGTAAAAAGTACCTCTCCAATGACAGTAAAGCCAACAGCTTCAGGTGAAGCAAGAACCCACCTACTATCCACACTCTGCTATGCCTTCCCCATACTCATTAACCTAAACAAACCAGACTTTAACAAACTAAACACCTGCTACAAAAAATATCTAGGTTTGCTATTAACCAACCCTTCAAGACACATCACTGCATAGCAATCAAGCAACTGTCCTGGCTAGATTTACCTAATCTGCTCACATATAACCAGCTTACAACAGCCCAGCAAATTCTATATTATCCCGATAGCATTCCTGCTCTTCAGGGTCTACTTAATATCTACTCTATCAAATGCCTAAGATCCACCAATAAAGCACTGGCTGACATAGGCAAAAGCAACAATAGCTCTGGGGACTCCTGGTTTTTCATTTCTGTTGCAAAAGCATGGAATACAATCTGTGTAGATATTAGGACCAGTGAAAATAAAAATAATTTCAAAAAAATCCTCCGGTCCCATTTACATAGCTCTTGGCTATGTAATTGTTCTGACCTTGGGTAGTTTCACTTAATTAGATCATATCATACTTTAACCTTCTATGAAAGCTTGCAACAACTCCTTTCTATACTCTTACTCAATCAGTGTGTGTTTACTGTACTAGCCATTGACGAATGTAACCAAATCACTAAATAAAATGTCCTTTCAACTGTATTGTTTATTGTAACACTGTGCTCCTTATAGTATATTTACTTTTTGCTCCTTTCTTGGCCTTGAAACTGTACCTTATTAACCTTTTGACTCTGTACTGTACTTTAGTAACATGTGTATTGTATTTACTGTATTTATTGTACTAATCTTTGTGGAGCTTTTCTCCCCGGCCCTCCGCTGAAAATGGGATCCATGCCCAGTCGGACTTTCCCGGTAAGCAAATGTAAGATAATAATAACAATAATAAAAAATAATTCACAACTGCAGGATTTATTCTTAATCTCAGTCTACTGCCTGACATGGAATTTGCATGCTATTGCTGTGTACCATTGAGAATTTCTTCAGGTTGTGTGAATTTCTCCCACCTCCCAAAACACCTAGTGGACTGATTACTCTAAATTTTATATGCAGGGGACACCTGTCCTACTTTTGTGACTACGTCTTAGCTGTAAAAGGTCACCAAACATCATATTGATCATATTGATTTACCTGTTTGCATACTTAGGTTCATAGGTTCATACTAGGCTATCTGCCCTAGGGCATTTATAAGCCTAGCCAGAGTGTGTTTAGCTTTCACCACCCATTTTAAATTAATTTTGCTATGCCCTTTTTCGAGGTTAGTATACTGTGCCTCTATCTTTAAGTGACACAGAAGTGATACCCGGGGTAAACCTACGATCTCCCATCCACTCATCAAGATTCCTCTTGAAGAGAGTCAATGAGGGACTCTGCCTAACCTGGACTGGGATTTTATTCCAGAGTGAAGGGAGCATCTGGGTTATGAATCTGTCCCTCCAGCATGTCCTATTTATTTCAGTGCTGAGGTTTAAGTCCCTCGAGCGCGTGGCTCGATGGGATTTGGACTTTCTAAGGTGCAGCATGTCCATTAATTCCGGGTTGGACATGGCTTTATATGTCAGGCACAGATCGCCTCTGAGCAGGCGGTATGCCACTGAGTAGAGCTGGAGTTTCTTTAACTGGGCAGCATACGGCATCTGTTTGAGCCCCTTGATCCTCTTGTTGAGGTACTTTTGGGGTCTTTCCAGTTGCTGCAGGTGTCTGGTAAGGTACATCCCAAAAGGGGCATTGTACTCAATTATGGGCCTGATGAGGGATGAGTAAAGAGGCACGATGACCTCCCCTGATCTAGATGTGAATCCCTTCATGATTAGGTGGGCTATATAAAATGTTTTTCTAACCACTTTGGCCACGTGGTTGTCAAATGAGAGATTGCTATCAACTTGGGTCCCCAGGTCCCTAATTACTTCTTCTGTACTTAATGGATTACCACCTATGTGGTAATTTGGCAAAAACAAAGTGCCCACAAAGGGGATGACTATACACTTTTTGGCGTTTATCTTGAGGCCATGGCTCTGGCACCAGTTGTCTGTTTCTATGAGGCCCTTTTGGAGGATGCTTGTGTCGGCTGGAGAGTCTATTATGGCACCCAGTTTGCAGTCATCTGCGAACTTGGTCAGCCACAGTCCTTCCAGGTTGGCCTGTACCTCTGAGAAATATATACCGAACAAGAGAGGTCCCAAGACTGAGCCTTGTGGGATGCCACTTGTAACTGGTTTGGAGTCTGACATGGCTCCAGCTATTCTAACCATGTGGGTTCTGTCCTTGAGCCAGTTTGCAACCCATCTAGTGACATAGGGGTTTATATTTAAGCTGGTGAGCTTATCTATAATGCCCGAGTGGGGTATTGTATCGAAGGCTTTTGCGAGGTCCAGGTAGGCTGTGTGGACCACCTTCCCCTTGTCAATGGCCTTGGTGACTGTTTCAAAGAAATCGATCAGGTTTAAGAGGCAGGATCTGCCCTTAACAAAGCCAAACTGGGTAGGATCCAGTGTCTGTAGGTCCCCAATATCTTTATTTATAAGGTCCATGATGATCCTTTCCATAGCTTTGCAGACCAAGCTAGTGAGACTTATGGGATGATAGTTTCCAGGATCCATTGAGGCACCACCTTTGTGGAGAGGGACCACTGTTGCTGTACACCACTCTTTGGGTACAAATCCTGTAGTAAGGCTGAGATTGAACAGTAGTTTTAGGTTTGGGTTTAGCTCTTCTTGGAGTTCATGTAGGACGCAGCCCGGGACACCGTCTGGTCCCATTGATGCGGTGTTTCTTGCTTTTGAGGGGGCAGCTCTTACCTGAGCATCTGAGATGTCAGGTGGGCAGCACTCTGCTGGGATAGATATTAGACCTTTTGGTGGGGAGGGGGGGGAGAAGTTTGCCAACATCCTGTCAGCTAGGATGTTGGCAATGTCTGTGGGTTCGGTGTATTTTTTGTCATTTTGGACTAATTCTGAGCATATCTGGGAATTCCCACCCAGGTTCCTAACATAACTAAAGAAAGCCTTGTGATTATCCTTAGTGTCCTGTGCAATTTTTCTCTCAAAGCTGGCCTTAGACGATTTTACGAGTGCCCGTAGTTTTTTGCTAATACTGATCAGAGATGCCTTCCCTTTTTGGGATTTTGCTCTGTCATGTAGTAGCTTCCTCCTTCTATTGTATAGTTTGTTTATGGCTGGGGTCCACCAGACAGGACGCCTGCCTTTGGAGGATTGGGTCTTGGTTTTATTTGGGATTGCATGATCCATGCATTCCTGAAGGTGTTCATAGAATGCGTTTATAAAGGATTTTGCGGTCTGGGCAGATTATCCACAGGCCCGGGGGCTTTGAAGGATTCCACCTCGGTTTTGAGGAGTGTGAAATTTGCTTTAGAGAAGTTTTTCACTGTGGTTTTCTGGGCATGGGGTGGGGTCAGGATGTGAATATACAGTGAGATTAGTTTATGGTCTGATCTTACCAGTGAGGGATACACTTCTGGTCTGGAGCATAGAGTCCCCATGTTGGTGATGATCAGGTCCAGTATGTTTTCCCCTCTTGTGGGAGTGGTAACAAGTTGTTCCATAGCATTTGAGTTTATAAATTCTAAGAACCTTTGGGCTAGGGTGTTGGAGCTAGAGTAATGCTCCCAGTCTATGGTTGTGTAGTTGAAGTCACCCAATATAATGGTGTTTGGAGAGATCTTCATATTTTCCAGTGTTCTTAGGAAGGCCGAGTGGGGTTCCTGGGTTTGGGAGGGTGGTCTGTAGCAGGCTATAAACTGGAAGGCAGTTTTACCCACTGTTAGTTGCATATGGATAGTCTCTGATGCTTCTTGCTGTGCCACCAACCTGGAGGTGTAGGTATCTTTGACGAATATTGATACCCCCCCTCCTTTTGTGGTTCGGTCCAAGTTTTGGGGCCGAAAAGCATGGTATGAGGTATAACCTGGTAGTGCTGGGGTGCTCTTGAGAGCCTTGAACCAGGTTTCTGTTACTGCACAGATATCGATGTTCTCCATGCTAAGGAGAGTTTCGAGTGCGTGCATCTTGAGGTTTAGACTTCTGGCGTTGAGTAGCATTACTCTTAGTTTCTTATCCCTTGTGATACCTATGGAGGTGGGTTTGTCTTTTGAGCCTTGCCTAAAAAAGGCACTATGGGGGTAGCAATAGCCTTTGCCAATATCCGAAAGCCCAGGGGTGACAGGTGCAAGCCATCCCTAGCGAAGCATCGTGGCTTGTCGAGCATGTCATCCCAGGCTGACAGGAATTGGATCCCCTTTGAATGACACCAATACTTAAGACAATTCTTGAAATTGATAATCTTGTCTTCATACTGTGGCATTATTCTTGGTGAGGGTAAGATGCTACTCAAGGTCAGGGTCATACCGGCCTGGGCTACATGCTCAGAGAGCTCCTCTATGTCTCTTTTCATGTAGTCCAGGGAGGTACGTCTCAGGTCATTCACACCAGCATGGACAATGACTGAGCCATATCTGTACTTGCCTTGGAGTGACCTGAGTGCTTGTGTTATGTGGCGGATCCTAGCGCCCAACGGGCAGCTCACCGTGACCTTCTCCTTGTTCAGCTTGGTGAGCGGGACGTCAGTGTGCCTGATGATAGAGTCACCTATTACAAGTGTATCAAGTGTGTTGTTTAGCCTTAAGGACTGTGACTGTTCGGCACATTGGCTTTGTGAGCTATGTGTTGCACGTGTTTTGTTTTGGGGTAGCGGTTGCTTGGGTGTCTGCTTTGGAGGTCTCTGCTGCTTAGGCAGATTTTTATTTAGAGCCTCCAAGTATGTTTTTGTGTATTTATGTGTTTGGTTTGCTGTCGTGGTAGGTCTATGTGAGACTGGAATTGTAGTGAGTGTGGTTTCCTTCTCCTCCTGACTGGTTACGCCAGTACTGAGTTGAGAGAGCTTAGCCTCCAGTTTGGCTGTATGGTTGCATCTCTCACATGTGTTGGAATTTGTTGGGAGGAGGAGAGGGTTGCCTGTGTACATTAGGCAGTTGTAACATTGCCTCAAGATTCCCAGGTTCACCAGCTGGACCGGAGAGGAGATTGACAACTGACCTTTGGACATGCTAGAATAGTATTGGGAATTCCTTTATAATTGAAAAAAGGGCCAATGGGGAACAAGTTACTCAAGGGGAGTTTGTGAGGGTGTAGTGCTTTTAATTTTTTAGTGCTGACTTATATAATTGCTTTAGTGAGCAAGTGCTAGGCTTTAGCGTAGGAATAGGGTGTTTATTATGAGAACTAGATCAGTTCCAAGGCTCAAACCCAAATAAGCGGCACTGCTCGATGCCGCGCTATGCACAAAATCATGCAAAGCTGCACTACAGCGGGTTTTAAACAGGCGGACTTGAAAGAGCTAGAAATTGGCCCAAAACAGCCAACAGACTACCAGATTCCTGCGCTGGGAACACTCCTCCAGGGACAGATAGGCTGCTCCAAGCTCCCCACTGCCACTGGTGAACAAAGAAGCCTCCCTCTATCCAAGAAAGGAAATGACAACACAGGAACTTTCCAAAAGTCCAGAATACAGCAAAGCTCATCATGAGGAGCAATTTCTCATTTTGCTTCACACAAATTCCCTTTTCCTGGCTGTTAGCGTTTCTCACAGTATCAGTGCCAAGCAAAATTCCATCATAAATAATTCCAAGCCATATTGCTTCATCAATAAAACATTCTGTAAGTATAAGTAACTCACTTAGTAACTGGAAGTTCAGATCTGAGGGTCCCTGCAAGGCTAAGTGCTTAACTTGCTTTATGCCTGTTTGGTCTACATTTTGAGCGAGACTTACTCTCAACATTTAGGAGACTAATGGCTGAAAGCTATGTTATGCTAATGCCTTATTGTTAGAAATTAATTTATTGACTTTTTGTCGTAGGATATCAGGTTAAAAAGCCATCACCAGATCATTTGTTTGTTTTGTCCTCCTTGCTGTTTCAATCCTCTGTCTTAAAGAAAAAAATGTAAGTTTTTTTCCTTAATCAAGATTTTCGTTTAGGCCATCATTAGATCAAAGGTTGTGGATAAAAGCTCCAGACTACACCTCAAAGCATTTATAGTCACATAGCTTCTGGGGACCTATTGGTCCCCACAGCCCTGGCTTATTTAAATTCCTTTCTGCACAATTGTTACAGTACAGTCTTGACCTGCTTGGTGTGTTGAATCATTGTAGGAAAGCTGACAAATGAAATAAAGTGTGAGAATGGAAAGGCAAGGATGGAAGGTAAGTAAAAAGGTCACCAGGAGCCTGCCAAAGAGACAGTAAACAACAGGGTGGGCATGTGCCATGGAACCCTTGGCCTAGGATTCCATATCATCTAAGGCTGTCCCTGCAGCCTCTGTGTATGGCATTTAAAAACTGGTGCTTCTAGGCATGGTTTGCTAAAAGGAGTGGGGCTCCCCCAAGACAAGAGGTTATCGTTTTCATTATACAGGGAGGTATGGCTCATTTATCAAAGTGGCAACCTTCTTTATAGGGGCAGGTCCAGAGGAGGCCAGAAAGTGTAGGTGCACCTGACAGACAAAGATGGGCACTGTGGCCATTGATGTTCATCTGCAGGGACAAAGACAGATGCAAAAATCAAAAAGAAAAGAAAAAAGAAAAGAAGTGTGATAACATGTAGCTTAAGCCTGCTTTATTAAACTAAATTTTGTCTTTAGTCGAAGGTAAAGGCAGTGCTTACAAATACTTGGGAATAAACCAGATATTAAATCCTTCCAGGCAGACAAATATATAATCCCACTGTACAGAACTGAGTAAAAAGCTATCCCCTATTATTTAACATTTTGTATTATATAATGACTGGCCATTAACATTCTAAAAGGAGCACGCTGATCAGTCAGCCCAACTAGTGTGCCCATTGTAAATCGAGAATATACCAACGATAAAAGTTTGGTTGCTAAAGTATTGAGTGGCCAGACTTTTTTTCTATTATTATACGGTAGGCACCCATTAGTCTGAATGAAAGAAACTCTGAAAATGAAATGTGTGTCATTATTTAGTGACTTTGTTCCTTGTTTTTTCTGACAAATCACTGAGGAACAGTCACTAAATAATGACAGGCATTTCAGTTACAGACTTACTTTCCTTCAGACAATGCACACATATTCACATTTTTTAAATAAAAGATCAAGAGGAACATATGAGACCACAGAAAATACAAGAAAAATCATACATTCTACAAACTAAAACATACCTGATTTTCCTTGTATTTTCCTGTCTATCTCTCTCTCTCTCTGTACCTCTAAACTGTCGGGAGTTTACACTTAAAAAAAGAAAAAAATAGCATCGGAGATCGTCCTTTCTCCATTGCTTACTTGCTTACTAAACCATGATGCACTGCGTATGAGAATGCAAGTACATCAAAGAGCAGAAGCAGAAAACAATGTAGAAGAACACCATGACACTGTTATACAAATACATTATTTAAGAAAAGTAAGTAATTTTTTTCTTAAATAATGTCATTGTATAATAGCAATAACTGACTCCGTTGTGTGGTATATTGAAGATTTACCCACAATTTGCTCTGTTTAATCACGGGGCTTCGCCTTCGTGATCAAACCACACCAACCATGGGTAAATCCAGCATTACTCACACCTAGCTGTGGGTTATTGCTATAATGAAAGAAACCTAAACCTGCAGGTTTGTATGTGGTGTTATCTCTCATCTAACCAGCAGAGGGTGCTGTACTATATAGAATGTCATTTGTTTAACCCAGCTACAGAAAACTTTTCCATTTCTTACCTGTTTTTTGCAAGTTTAGATAAACATACCATACTGTACTAGTTACATAAGGAAGCCTTGTCAAATAAGTATATCCCAACAGGATTTTACTTGTATGAAACATGATTTTCATTACCTGTAAGGAGCCGAACACGTTAACACCAATGTCATTAGAAGAAGATGTAGTCTTTCAAGTAAATGGTATAAGAAGGACCAGGATATTATTAGAGAGTAAACAGAAAGTGCTGGGTAAAGCCCACCAGAAGAAGGGAAAGGATAAGTATGCATGTTTCATGTTAAGTTTCAGGTATAGGAACAATTGTTTCAACAGCTTCAGGTGAAGCACTAGAGAAGAAGCTGAGGAGGAGGTGTGTAGTTCTGAAAGTAAACCTTGTGATACAGCAGGCATCTTGGATGGGATGAGCTGCACATGGGACAGGTGTTTGGCAAACTTCATGGGTAATCAGAAACATGAAATCTAATGATTCAGTGGCACAAAATAAAACATAATTTGACAGGAAAGACATTAAGTGGCAGTGTGTGACACAACCATGGCCAAGATCTGGGAATTTGTGTTTCGTCTGATGCCCATCTAACACTGAGTTCATCTTATGGTATCTAACCACAGATGTTCACATCCACCATTCCAGTCTCTATCCCCCCCAAGTCCCTAGCATCTAATACTGGCAGACCTTTATTCACTGCATATAACCCATACTGGTTTGAGACAGACAGGAAGCAACCATGGGGGACGATCATTAGTGGCCCATAGTGCAAAGAAAGAGCTTTACGTCTCTTACATATGAACCTCCATAGGGGGGCACAACATGAAATAATGCAGAGTTCCAGAGTCACTCATGCTTCCCCCTGTCAATGAAGGAAAGTGCCGTTTCTAATCCACCATAAATGCATCATTTGCTCAGGCAAGGAACCAGTTCATTTGTCCCTGATGCTCAGCAAGGAGATAAGAAATCCCCATTTATAATTCCCTTCCTCAGAGTGAGTGACAGCAGGCAACCACCACTCATTACCATACACTAAATCAGGCATCCTACTCTGAAGCAGCCATTAAACCATTACCAAATTACCAAAGTCACATCTGAAAATGGGATGTTGTGACTAGCAGGATTTCCACAATCATTTAATAGGCACTGAATAAACTGCAAAGGTGTAGGTACAATGGTAATTATTTTTAGAGTACATCTGCTATCAAATATAATAAGCACAACTAAACTATTCATTCATGTAGACAATTGATAAGGAGCCGTCATTCTTTTTTGCAGCATCTTTTTTTTTTTTTTAACTTGACTATGGACGTTTTGTGGGTTGTTGGAGTAGTCAGTCATCTGACAGGAGCGTTTATGTTTTATTTCAATCTGGGATATTTACCTGAGAAACCCCATTATATGTGAAGTACATGAAGACAGCTGTGCTACATTCAAAGTTCTCTAAAACAGGAAATCCAAAAGGCACTATCCAGCCCAATATGTACATGCCAGTTCTATCAGGAACTTTAAAAAATAAACAAATGGAACTATAGATAACATGTACAAACACCTTTTTGATCTGAGTGCATTCATCAGTAATGTTGTCTGACTTCTTAGCTCTCAAGAGTAGTTGGAGAGTTTAGAAGAAGATCAAATTTTGCAGAGGGATAGAATTCCACTTTAGCAATAGAGCTCCAGTAGAGTCTTGGCCAGCATTTTTGTGGGTTTAAGTGTGCTGAGAAAATGTAGTTCACTAAATCGAAGTAATCCATTACTGTGATAGCAATGGATAACAGGAGTAAAAGTAGGGCAGTCATCAGTTTTGTGAAAAATGTTGCATGTAGAGATAAGCTGTATGCAATTTGAGGCAGTTCCAGGAAATTCAAAGCCTTGTGTTTATCATTGAGTTAAACAATGCAATAATAATGGAATGTACGTATTGATGGTAAGTTGTGACTCAGCAGTTACCTTTTCCAGGCTGATGGTATCTTCCTGTCTAAGGACTGATATTTTTAAAATGCATTTCGGTGGTACAGCGGTAGCATTGTTACCTCACAGAAAGAGGTTCTCCCGTTCGATTCTCGGCTTGGCTTGGGAATGCCTTCTGTGTGGAGTCTGCATATCCTCCCCACGGTTGGGTACCATTCGAAAGACATGCGTGCATAAATGGGCGTGCCTTCGTTGAACGTTGGGCGTCGAGCGTTTCATAAAAAAAACAAATCTACTGCCAATCATTAGTGGACCGGAGTTCTGCTGTGGCGACCCCTTACCGGGAAAAAGCCGAAAGACAAACATTTTTTAACCGCCCAAAACGTCATCCCTGCATTTTGGCGCATAGCTGGAATAAAACACTATATTCATAAAAGAGTGCAGTGGCGTTCTTATTTGTAAAGTCCAGCATATGTGTGTGTGGCCTGAGTATCATAGACATAACTTTGAACTTATTTCCAAATTCCTAAAAACTCCGGGACAAAGCCAAAAATAATTGAGGGACAATGGATCAAAATCAGGGACAACTTCTAAGTACTATTCTAATAAACTCAGAAGAAATTATTAATAGAAGTACAGTTTTTGCATCAACATGCATTTAATATGAAGGATAAGAAAGATGAAGCTCTAATGTCTAGCCATTACTGACTGACTACAGTCTTCACTAATTAACCAGAAAATCAAACATTTTAACGGGTGATAATACAAAAATATGGCAAAATCAGGGACACATGTTCGCCAAAAGCAGGAACAGCTGAGAGTTATGACCAGAGATAATAACCACGTAGTGGGTGGAGGGACTTGAAAGAGCACAGCAAAATATGCAGCATTAAGATTTCTCCCTTTTTTTTTTTTTTTTTTATTTTTTGCTTTGCAACTATACATGAATGATGGCATTCATACAGAGGGCAGTTCTTCTGATCCTGTTCAGGGCATATGTCGCAACAGGTAAGTCTTGGAGCTGTTACAACTGAGGTACACAATATTGTTCACTGTTAACTCTTGGGGTGTTCCAACACCTGCTGGGAAATATGAAGACACTGATGTACATACTGCCATCTGCAAGGCAATCACAAAAGTGTTCTTGTGTTCCCGAGTGAGGCGACACAAAAAGAATAACTTCTGCTAAGCCTTTTTTACTTTCTGTTTTCTGATTAACCACTTTATTGAATTTAGGTCGCAGGGGAAGCCAAGCCACTACTGCACTCACCTAGTATGTGGCTGGAAGGCATCACACCCACTGTGTCACTCGTACGTGGCACAAAGTCCACACACTTTAGGACAAGTTACACAAATGCCAGGTCATCCTCTTACAGTATATGCCTTGGGATGTTGGGAGTCAGGACAAAAGCACTCGGCTAAAATTGTCGATAAAGAGGCAGGATTTAGTCAAACAGAACACTGACCTTTTAATCTGTTGATGTGTTTCCTTTTTGGATATTTTGCTGTCATACTAATGTTATGGACAGCGGAATTTTTATAAGCAGTATATTTGCAGAAACTGGCCTAGGCTGCATTGACTAGCATAGGAAGGGCGAAAATAGGTCACGTTTGCATTACTGCATATCATGGAAATTGGCTTTATGGGCTTTAATGCATCAATAAAGATACATAAAAAGTAATTGGATTCAAAAACCTTGTAGCTGAAACTTTCCTATGTCCATGAACCTTGGTTCACGGAGGTTTAAGGCATTGTGGAGTGAAGACTATGCGCTGCCTGGGCCCCTTTTATTGTTTTTGCCTACATGGTATTTCCATGGGCTCTTGTTGGTCATTTCTGTTTTATAACTAGACTATTATTATTATTATTATTATTATTATTATTATTATGTTTATTTGTTTATGTACCTTATCTTCAACTTCGCTATCCTGCTTATTTTACGTACTGGGAAAGTTTGGGGTAAAATGCTGCAAAATAATGCAAGAGGTAAGAAAATGATACATGCTGAAGTGGGGGCAGAAGTGTATCACACACACACACACACACACACACACTATGACTGAAACAAGCTGATGGGCATTAGGACAGGTAAAATTAATTCAAACAGTCAAACTAGATAGTGCATGGTCAGACTGGGTTTGCAGCATAGAAATATTGGCCATGTCTAAGACATCCCAGGTTAGTTTGCCTTTCAGTGGCCTGAAGGAGGTAACTGATGAAGGATGGGAAAGAGTGCTTAACACCAGTTTGCCATTCTAGGGCAGAGCATTGCAGACCCACCACAGGAGTGCCATTCTGTAGAAGGTATTGAACTATAACTTCTGCACTTGTGTGAGATTGCCAAAAAGTGTACAAAACTTGAGCTGAAGTTTGCAGCTGTACACAACTGTGTTATTGCACTGACCCCAAACTAGTGGGCATTGCAGTATGTTTTTTGAACATTGCAGCATACTTTTTGGTCATTGCAACATGCTTTCCTGGACATAGCAGCATGCTTACCTGAATACTGCAGCATGGTTTCCTGGACACTGCGGCATGTTTTCCTAACAATAATACTGGTTTAAAGAGCATTCAGAAAACTGTTTTACCCATACTGGATGACGGCCACATTTTCCAGTTCTTGTCCTGTCTCCCACAATCACCAGTTGCAAGGCTGAGAATGAGAATTTGAAGGTCTTGGGGAGACAGAAACCAAAAATTAAAAATAAGAAATAAAACAAAAAAAATTAAAAATACAGTGTGTTTGTGTGTGTGTGTGTGTGTGTGTGTGTGTCTGTCTGTCTGTGCATCTGTGTGCATCTATGCATCTGTGTGTGTCTGTATGAACTTGTCAGGAAAATGTAAAACTTACTGACATCACTCAATGAATGTTTTGGGACATAGGACAAGGTTCAGCTCCTACTCAAAATATCATGAGCATGATGGAGTAGTAGGACAAAAGGAGTGTGTGTGTGTGTGTGTGTGTGTGTGTGTGTGTGTGTGTGTGTGTGTGTGTGTGTGAGAGCGAGCCTGTGCACGTGTGCATGTGTTTGTGCATCTCCGTGTGTTTGTGTGTGTGTGTGTGTGTGTGTGTGTGTGCATGTGTTTGTGCATCTCCGTGTGTGTGTGTGTGTGTGTGTGTGTGTGTACACAGGCAAAAAATGCACAGTCTCTCTCAGAGAGAATTCTCAAATCAGTATCAAATATTACTGCTGGGTTAGCTTGGATAACATCACTTTTTGTCACCTGACTATAGTTCCCTAGCTAAACCAGAAACTAACAGAATTTTAACATCTCTGTGTTAAAAATACATAGCTCTCAGATGTTTGCTGAGATCTTGGAAGTTGTAAAACAATAAAACACTTTTACATTTTAGACCTAATAATTACTTTTCTCCAAGACAATACAAAAAAACTTGTAGCTCTAGACATTGTGTCTGCTATTGAACTGAAACTGAGAGATAACATATTTTGTTTATGGCCCAGCTGTCAAGTAACTTAACCTCAACTATTCTTAAGTTTTGCAAATTAATCTTCTGTGTTCCAACAGGGTATGCTGTGGTTACATTCTTGAAGCTCAGTATATACATACAATTCTGTATAAATCAAATCAATATTTACAAATGACGTAGAATTATTTACAAAATTTCAGATAGCTGGGTTGGCACTAGCAGTGTCACACATACAAATACATACACTTAAATAAAATGTAAGGTGTGAGAGAGTAATATGGTTCATATTTTTTGAAGAATGTCTCATAAATCAGTTTTACTGAGCTGAAATAAGATGGTACATTACTGGGAATATTTTATGAGGAAATCAAAAACTATTTGAATTTAGGATTTTTCCAGTATACCAGGTGGCAGAAGAAACAATAATAAGGTAAAAATAATTTGTGACTCAAATGCAAGAAAATGAGAGCACAGTTTTTTTACCTCATGGATAGAGGCAACATGTAAATGTTCCATGACAATAACAAATGAAATTGCACATTCAGTATGTCCTGCATATGGGTTACTCTTCTGGATGTAACTTAATGAACAATCTCTTAATATTAGGGAGAGATGTAGACATGTTGTTGAGCATGCTGGAAGATGAATACTTACTAGACAAAATGTAGCATAAAACTGATGCTTTCTGAAACAGATGGTGAAAAATCAGAGGTCTTTGTTACTGTTGTATATTTTGAAGTGAAAGAGATTAGGCCTGGAAATAGGTAGCTGCAAACATAACTAGGGCATCCAGTCAGCTGAATAAATGTCATCCTTATAAGTACTGAAGGAAAATAAAGGAACTTTGTATACCTAAGAGACAGTGCAAAGATGGATTTACAGGTAGACAATAACTCTACAGGCTGGTTTATCTTGCTTTACTTTTATTTTTGTTTCATGTCTGTTCCGTGTGGTGGAAATATTACAGTGTCATATTGTAGTGTGTGGGGTCAGAAAGAGAACAGGCATTAATAAAGCTCTGGTGGAGCAGAGGTTAAAAGTTGTCATGGGGTGTGACCGGGTGCAAGTGAAGTACCAAGATTAATTTCTAAAATGAATCCTGTAGCACTGTATTTTTGGTCCTCAACTGTGGGTTGAGGGGGGTGCCTGTCTAGGGACCGACCAGTGTGTCAAATAACTTAGCTACCACTTTGGGAGTAGGTCCAATTCAAACAATAACAAGCTGTAATCTATAGTTATTTTGAGAATACTCAAGTAATAATGTCACAGTCATACTATGGGAAATAAATAAACATTTTCAGTTGCAAAACATTAGATCAGAAAATAAATTTGTAGAGCATAGCATATTACATAAATCAATACAGCTGAGCTTGGCTGGACTAGAATCTAAGATTTACACAAACTAAGTAACAGTGTAATCACATATTTCCAGTATTTAGCACTGCAGTATGTAACTAATGCTCTCATCTGCAATGTATCAGCGATAGCTGTATCATTTCAGAGTATAGACTGCCATTTACTGCATGATCTTCAGTTAACCTATTACTTAAATCATCTAGTTCATTGTTCATAGGTCTTAATGCTTGCTATCTCTTAATGATTAAGTAGTGGTGTCTTTTACCTCCCTATTCAGGCATGGCAGATTCCCTGTTATTCTGTGAGGTACACATAGTAGGTAACAAAAAATGAACAGCACAAACACCCACCAGGGCATAGGGCACCAACCTTATTGTCCACATGGTTTTACCTACATAGTAGGAATTAGTGAAGGAAGTTTGGAACTTTTCCACATTTGTTTGCACATATATATATATTTTTATTATTATTTTTTATACATTCTCATTATATATATTATATATTTTTTTTCATTAATAAACTACTTTGATTAATTAAATATTAAAATATTATTGACAAAATGTGGTTTTATGATAGTGTTTATACACTGTAATAAAATTTTCGTAGTATCGCTGCTGCTGCTGGACTGTGGTAAAAAGTTTTTTTACACATAGTAGGTAGTTTAAAGTGACAGGTATAGTAATGCAGGCTGAGGTCTGGTAATCTGTCTAATACATTAAAAATACATACTGTTTACAATAATCAGGTAACGGTTGTAGTATAAGAACTTAACTGTTATCTTTGAAACTTTCATTCTTGAATATGTAAGCATCAAAATCAGCTGTTACCAGTTATTAACTTTTGCTCTGGGAACCAGACAGCCATGCAACTGTACCAACACCGTGTGACTTATCGTCTTCTCCCATGTCCATTTATTAGTTAGGCAGTGAGTAACCCAGAGTCTCCCTTGGGAAAGAGAACTTTTCAGACTAAAGAATGTTTCAGTCAAATGCGGTATACCTACCTAGAAATTATTTCTCTCCTATGTTTTAATTATCTACTATCCAGTTAATATATATCCTGCTGGTGCAAATAATTATGTTACCCATTACAGATATGTAAAACAAGATTTCATACACACAAAAGTGTAAACTCACATGCCTTGTTTTACTGTTTGAATGCATTCAGTTTGAAGTGTGTTTATTAACTATGTCAGCAGATTTGTCCAAGGATTCACCCATGAGTGAAGCATAAGGCAAGTGCACACATCATGCAAATAGCACTTATACTAATTCAAGCCATGCAGACAGAGATAGTCGCCAGCAGATTAGTACTGGCAATTATTTGCAATATTTATGGTGGTACATCTAATATTTATAGTGGTACATTAATATACATTTGCTCGCACTAGTATCTTGAAGTCATCAGTTTGAGCAGGAAATAAGCTCAGATATAGTCACTTTTCCCTGCAGTCAGGAAGTATTTGAATATTACTAGCAGTGTTAAGTGATCAAGTGTCTTAATTATGATGGCTGCCAAAAAAGCAATTACTAGAAAATGGATATCAAAATTTTAGCCAACTATACTGGAAGTAGTGAATATAGTAACAGAGATAAAACAACTGAAACTGAGATCTTTAGAAAAGGGTAGGAGTAAACTACATAGGAAAAAATGGGAACTGTAAGAGCAATACATACAGGGGAAGAATGATGTTTAAAAGAAGACAGGACTTAAAATCAGCTGTGTAATGTTTGATCAAGAAAGACTGGGTAGATTATAAGTGATTTATAATTGCAGCTGGGAGTGTGTCAGTATGGTTTGTGATGCAAAATGCTTACAACTAGGATTGTGTCAGTGTGCTTTGTTTAATTTATATAAATGTATGATTACCTGTGTAGCAATTGATGGTTTAATAAATATGTTTCTTGTTTAAAAAGGGGGCAGGAATTGCATAATTTATGTGATTTTGCTTAGGTTATATGATATATAGAAATATATGTGAAGTATAATGTTTGTTATGTTAAAATAGTTTGATTACTTTTGTATGAATGTAAACTTGCCTCTGTCACAAGTCATAACTCTATAAAGTTATTTGAAAAAAACAAAAGAATCTTCTTTTTAACCTTTGGAAGAAACTATCACTGATGTGTGAATATGAAGAAGACTGCATAATATAATACACAATTTATTTCTTTTTTTGTTACTTAACTAAATTTTATGTTCCTTCGTATATGATATATATATATATCTAAGTCCAAGCGCCGTAACTGCAATCCTCTGAACTTCAGAACTACTACAAGTACAAACATGGGGAATATTTAC
Organism: Protopterus annectens; assembly: GCF_019279795.1. Lineage (NCBI taxonomy): Eukaryota > Metazoa > Chordata > Ceratodontiformes > Protopteridae > Protopterus > Protopterus annectens. Next base: position 656,770,472 of record NC_056743.1, on the reverse strand, counting down.
TTAAGTCTGAGGCTTCTACATCTCAGAGTACTCCCCGACTGCAATGTACAGTTCTATCCGAGTTAGGGGCCAGTGGCAGACCCAGCATTCACACGATGGGGGAGCTAACAGTGACCTGACAATGTATGAATAACAGGCCATCACTGTAGCATCTAGCTATTGCCAACATGCGCACTGTCTCTGTTGCTGTACTGTTACCATTTCCATTTTTCTTTAAATGCTGAGCAAAAGCTGCTTTCCTGCACACTGTAGCAGCCCCTTTACCTTTGTTTCATTCTAGGCTGGTTAAAGAGCCTGTAAGTTTAGTACATGGGTGGTGTTTCGATGTAGGTTTCTCAAGTCTGGAACTCTGCCACTTGAATTTCCCAGTGTGACCACAGGCCTGTAAGCCACATGCAGTTAAATGTGCACTAAATCAACCCATGGTGAACTTCAAGTCATGGTGAACCTCAAATATATCTACGTACAACCATTTTGCAAATTAGATTTGCAGTATTTCTTAGTAGTTCTCAGCTTGCTAATAAAACTGACTGTTGTAGCCTTGTGTCCCCCCCCCCCCGATAGTACAGTAATCCTAACTGTCCAATAGACAGTATAGATTTAATTCACATTCCTGTGACTAAATTAAATTAACCATCAAGCAGCCCTCTCAGTTCTTTCTGCCTTAGTTTGTATCACTTGGAGGATCACCTGTTTATTTGCATCTCTATCATTGCTAATGTATCTCCCTACTCTAATCTGTGCACAAACTGGTTACTAATCAGCAAGTCAATGTAAAGACACACTCCCAATCTTAATAAACTTTGCTGTCTCTTCTCTCCTTCACTTTACAGGTAGTTTGAATTATTACTTACCCTCTCTGAGGCCTTCACTGATTTCCACTGATTGCCTCTCTGGTTTCTTTGCATTCCACCTGGTTTACACCCCTTGTGCTATCTCTCTCCCCCAATACAAAGTCTATATTTGAATCCTGCTGAGCATGGAGCCATCTTTAAATTTCTAGTCTCCCACCAGGACACAAGTGCTCTTCAGCAATTACATTCTGCTAGCCGGTAAGCCATTAGACCTCAGGAATTTGTTTTAAAAGTGTTCAGATTTGTAAAGTAATACTTACTTTTTTCTCTTGCCTTGGTTGGCTCTGGCTCTGCCCCGCTCCGTTCGCCCTCACTAACGCTCGGGCTCTCTCCGCTCCCCTGCCCTGCCCCCTATTCCCTCCCGCCCCCACTACCTCTACATTTATAGTAATCATAGCCACACCCACAGCTCACCCTCACATCACCTCCACCAATCACAGCTCCTCAAGTCATATCACATTAAACCACACCAACTTGCTCTACACAAAATACTCCCAATCACTCTCATTCCCACTAGGCATTTTTGCATCACCCACACTACTTCCCCATCCACATATAGTGCAACCCTATAATTCCTATTCAGACCCCCCCACCTAGAAACAACATAAACTTTATAACCATGACTATCACACAACCAAATCTAGTCTGTCTTCTCATAATTCTTTACAACACCACAAGTTATCACTCTAGCAATATCCCTAAACTTAGTAGCACAACACTGCATTATGCACTCTCATACACAGACACCACACATTATAATAATATCTGCCCACACTTATTCAAGAACTACATAACAGACCAATTCAGAACTAAACACATATGCTCTCATTCCTACTCCAAAAACACAATACTTTCTCACACTCCTCACCAAACTCCAATATCTGTATAACCATTTTAACTCCAGGCTCACCATAAGTGGGGATATCCACCCCAACCCAGGCCCAAATCCATCCTGTCCAACACAAACTGCTCCAACACAAATGTCAGAACATAATATCCCCACTTTCTTCATCCCTGGGCAAATCAACAACAGCAGCAAAACCAACCATCTTTTAATGCTAAATATTAATATTAGAAGTATCAAAAATAAAATACCTGAACTCCAGGCCACAATAGCACACTACTCCCCAGACATAGTTGCTTTAACAGAAACCTGGCTAAATAAAAACATAGCTAACTCAGAAGTTCTCCCTACCGGCTACAATATCATTAGACAAGACAGACCACTTTTTAAAGGGGGTAGAACTGCCTTACTCTACAAGTCCAACTTAACTGTCCATCAATTACCAAACTCCTACCCATCCCCCAATAATTGGGACATACTTATCTCACAACTTCAACTTCACCCTAAAAAGGTCATCACCACAATTGTGATCTATATTCCACCTGGTAATACACCTGCTAGCCTTGAAGACTTCTTATCCTGGTGTTCTTCCACATACTCACAAGAAACCCTTATTCTGGGGGACTTCAATCTAGATTGGTTCACCTGTATATCAGAACCACCAAGTAATCTAATAAATCTCCATGGCTACCAGCAGCTAGTCCAAATTCCAACTAGGTGTGATAAAAAATCTAAAAGGGAATCCATCCTTGACTGGGTCCTAACTAGCAATCCCACATTGTACCCTCACACAGGCAGTCTCCCAGACACCTTAAGTGACCACAACATAATATACTTTATACATAGTAGAACAAGCATATGCAAAACCACTAACTATATATCCACTAGAAACACAAATAAATGCTCTCCTGAGGTCCTCAATACTTTACTGTGTAACTGTGACTGGACCCCCCTAAAAACCCTCCCACTTGACCAAGCTGTAGCATATTTCAACAAAACATTTCTACAACACCTAGACACTGTCACTCCATTGCGCAAAATCAAGGTTAGAACCTCTACAAACCCCTGGCTCAGTAAAGAAACCAAACAAATCCTCAAGTCCAGAGACACTGCCTGGCGTTACTATCAAAAAAACAAAGAAACACAAAGCCTAACTAAGTACCAAGAACTGCGCAACCGTGCAAAAAAATGCATTAGGATGGACAAAAAAATCCTACTACACAACATTACAAACTAAATACCAACACAACCCGCAAAAATTTTGGAAAAATGTAAACCAGATACTAAAATCCACCTAAAAGGCTACCCCCAAACCAACCACCCCTGACACTAAAGTTCCCATCGAAACACAATTCAGCTCCCACTTTGTGAACTCAATTCTATCCTTAGTATCACAGGACAGTTCCTTCCTCACTACCCCCCCCCCCAATACAAATAACACTAACAAGTTTTACCCTCAAAACAGTTTCCACCACTTCAATCAAAAGCATGCTCTCCAAACTAAAAACCTCATCAACAGCAGCCGACCTACTCCCCAGCTATTTCTTGAAACTCACAGCAGATGCTATTGCTATCCCAGTCTCCACTCTCACAAACAGATCAATTGTTGAAAACTATGTGCCCAAACTCTGGAAAAGATCCTATGTTACACCCATACATAAAGGCGGGACCTCCACTGAACTTAATAACTACAGACTCATTGCTTTACTCTCCCCCCCCCCTGGCCAAAATCCTAGAAAAATGCATCCATACCCAGATGCTAAACTATCTCCTAGACTGCAACATCCTGTCACCTTCTCAGCATGGTTTCAGACCTGCCCATAGTACCGCTACAGCTCTCCTCTGCTTCACAGACACAGTAAACCGTCTCAAAAATGAAGGCCTGCAAGTGTCAACTCTTTTTTTGGATATGTCCAAAGCATTTCACACAGTCTCACACCAAATCCTACTAAACAAACTAAACCAATATCATCTATCTAATTCCACTCTTACCTGGTTCCAAAGCTACTTAACTGACAGGTACCAAGCTGTGAAATGGGAAAATTCTCTCTCCTCAGCTGCCCATAACTATAGGAGTCCCACAGGGTTCTATCTTAGGACCACTACTATTCACAGTCTTCACAAATGACCTCCACACAGCATGCATCTATAATTCAGTATGCAGATGACACTACCTTAATCTGTGCTGCAAAAAACATTCCCACCCTCCTGCAAACAACTCAACTAGCATTCTCACGTTGAAAACTACCTTACCAAAGCCCAACTTATCCTCAATCCAAAGAAAACTCAGCTTATGATTATAACCAGTTCTAACAAAAACACTAACAGTCAATTCACTATCTACTCCACAAATGCTACTCCAATTGCTCCAGTGGCACAGGCTAAGCTATTGGGAATAACCATAGACTCCCACCTAAAATTTGATAGTCATCTGAACTTAACTATTAAAAAAGTACATGCCAAACTGGGGTCACTCTACCGTATCAAACCATTTCTTACCAACAACACAAGATCGGCCATTGCTCGCTCCCAACTTCTATCCACCCTACTCTATGCATCTCCCATTCTGACTAATCTCAACAAAACTGAACTAAGCAAAATGGAAGCTTGCTATAACAGAATTGCCCGCTTTGCTGCAAATTGCTCATATAGAACTCATCACTGTACTGCTTTGAGACAGCTCCACTGGCTTGAACTGCCCAACCTCCTAACCTACAATCAGCTCTGCCTCTGTCATTCTATCTATTACCTCCCCAATAAGTGTCCTGCCCTCAAAAACCTAGTACAACATCACTCAGCCAAAAGGCCTCTTAGATCATCAAGCAAACTACTACTAGAAGTCACCAACAGCTACAATAGCTTTGGAGATGCACTATATAGTAGTTCGGTGACTACAAAATGGAACTCTGTCCCTACTAGCATTCAAAACACATCATCCAAAGCCTCCTTTAAAGACCTCATCAGGCAACATCTCAAGCAAAGTTGGCAGTGCCATGATTGCTCCCCAGGCTAGTGAAAGCAGATAACATATACATACTAAATCTAGAGTAATTGATGATAGTTTTTCAATTTTACTCACAAACACTGGCTAATCTACAATGTATGTACTGTACCTGTGTACTATGTATGTATTCTACCTACGTTCCAAAGTTCAGCCGTACACCACAAATCTATTACTTACCTTTATTTTTAAAATTAATATTTTTTTGATTGTTCTCAACATTTATTTTTTTGATTGTTCTCTCCACTGTAACTGTTTGTGCCGCATACCACTGTAAAAACATGTCTCTTGTAATTTGTGTGTATACTGATCATGTCTAAATAACTAAATGTGTCTGTAATTTTTCTTTGTGGAGCTTTTCTCCCCGGGCCTCTGCTGAAAAAGGGCCTTTGTGGCTCAGTCAGACACTCCCGGTTAACAAATGTAAAATAAAATAAAAAAAATAAATGTGCCTGAACTGAAAATGCTAGCTTAAATATCTAACTACAATACAGCACTGCTGTAAATAAAATGATCCCATCATAATAAGCTAAGTTACACTAACATGTGATCTGAAAATAAAGCTATATATTGTGCCTTGTACCTTGCTTATGCAAAACAATTGTGAAGTTCTAATTAACGGCATAGAAGGGGATATCATAGATCACACATACAAGCTACTACGGTTTGTCTGTATGTCCTGTCCTAAGGGACAACAAAACAACTCCATCCTCCAGTCAACAGTACATGAGTATTGGGGTTTCTTAATTTAGCTCCCCTTCTACGGATCCCATATAGATAACATACCCCCATTTGGCCCTGGCAGGTTTTTTTTTTGTCTACTGCTCACATATTCCAAAACTGATTTAGGGTTGCCAACTGTCCAGAATTTTTCTGGATTGTCCAGAATTAAGGGACACTGTCCAGAAAATGGTAAGGACGGCATATTGTCCAGAAAAAATATCAGAAGATAAATTTTCTTTTAATTAAAAAAAATACTTTTTTTTAAGGGTATTTTTTAAGAACACCCTTTGCATCTGGTCACACACAGCTGCAAAAGATGAAAACAGTCTTCTGCGCCTTCATAACTGATTGTTTATGTCTTTGTCTTTCGCACTTGTGGAATTTGAATTCTTGAAGACATTTGAACTGTGCAAAGGACCACGAATGGACATGTTTCAAATATGGTTAAGGTACTTATGAAATGTTGCAGTTTTACCTACTCGTTCCACAGTCTGTTTGCATATATAGAGGAAGAATGTGGAATTCCTAGCTATACAGTAATATTTCAAAGTGCTATTAGTGGATATTAAGTAGCTATGTTGGCAGCTAAAGTTTCAAGCAATAAAGATACTAGGTCTGAATGACTCCAAGAATATTAAATGTATAAAATATTTTGAAACAGAAGACTACTAAATTATGATATTGTTTTTAGTTATAATGCTGTTTTACTCATGTTTTCACTAAATGATTAAGCAGAATATTTTTGTTGCACTTGCTTATGCATTTCAGTATTATTGGTGGGGACTTAATCATTTAATGTGATCAAAGAAGTCTTTTAAATGTTTCTTTTTGTGGGTGAATTCATTTCTGGTAACAGATGCAGTCACAGACTTCTGACAAATATTAGTAACTGATGCTATACAAATGTAATGTATCCAAAAGTAAAAAAGTGTGACAAGCCTGAGGATGCTGCTGTACTAATCAAATCTAGCTGCATCAAATACCGGCAGACAATTTAAGCACATCCCTCTCTCTATAAAGATGATGGTTGCTAAACCAGTATTCAGTGGGATAATGCCAGAAGACCATATGATCAATGTGCACATTCATGTATCTGATTTTTATGACTGCCTTATCAACCTTAGAGTACCACATAGACATGATACTGCATATATATATATATATATATATATAGGTCCCCCACGTTTTTGTTGAATGCCATTTGTTCAACAATCACAGGGGGTTTGTTTTAATGTCAATGGTACTGATAGCCACACAGTGGAAATGATATTGTGTAATGCTGAGATAGTTAAGTGAGGTTGGAGGGGTGAGAGTGTTTCTGAATGTGTATGTGAGGGAGGGTTAGGATTGGGGAGAGTAAAGGATAGGTGTTATATATTTGTGTGTGAGTTTGTTTATTTTAGGGTTAGCATCAGCGTTAGGTTAGGGGATAAGATATAGTATTGTCTGTGTGTCTTGTGTAGTGGCAGTGTTATGGGATGGATTTAATGAAGGTAAGGTGTAGGGTTTAGGTTAAGGAAAGAGGCTTCATTATAGGGTTTGCACCCATTACTGAAGTGGTACAGAGGGGCAAAGCTGACTACACAACTCACTTGTGATTCCCATGCTATCATATGACATTGTAAATAGTTTTTTCCATAGATGTACATAATTTAGTTATTGTATATTGCTTTTTATATAGCTCTATACTTTAGATATAAGGTTTATTTCTGTTTATCTTAGACCAGTTGTAAATGCTCTGTATGTAATACAGCTGTTAACATCCTTTTGTATCTGCTTATTTAGCCTGGGGCATGGCTGAAAAGGATTATCAGGCCAGTTTACTGACCTGTGTAACTTGTTAACAAAGCAAGCTAATTCACATGCAGACATAATATAATGTGGTTAACATGTCTGTATTTGTATGCTTTTCTATGTGGCTATCCGGGTTGTTCCCCTTTGTGTCACTTTCTTGATATTCAAAATGAGTAGGACTGATGTTCCAGATCTGACACAATGGGGTGCAAAATATGGTCTCAGTATACCAAGAAGCCATTGTTGCAGCGCTGGGCTTTCTGTGGTCAAACAGAATTTATATGTTGGTAGAAACACCAGCACTTCATCATTAAATATCAGACTTATTAGCTCAATAGTCAATTCAAACAGTGCCTTGTTTTTGTGGATTCATATACAAAGACACTGTTTTTCAATTTTCCACAAAAATACTGTAAAATTCTAAAATTGTTATTAAGTACATAAACAAAGGAATTTCTAGAGTCTGACATTTTAGGCTAGGTTAATCTTTCAATAAAGTTTCTCTTGCCAGTTTTCTTAACTTCTTATTCTGTTTTATTTGTTTTGTTTTTTTGTTTTTTGTTTTGTTTTTTTTAATTTGCTTTTAATCTCTTACAGACACATTTGCTGTAATCTGCTTTTGATCTGTTTATATAAACCACAAAAATTACAAACAGACTGTGCAGACTGGAACCAGAATAACAATCACCAGCGTAACACATGGAATGTCTGCAAATAAAAATGAGTCTTCCCCTGGGATTCAGTGAACTCCATGTAGGCTTCATACAAAGCTTACACAGAGTTTACATGTGTGCATGGTGATGCACTGTGAGCAGCAGCGCTAATTGCATAGCCATGCCTCGCACCACATTTAAATGTAAATAAGCAAGTTTTGTGGTTGGCAACAGTGTTGCTGGCTAGGAAGCTGTGTAAGCCAACACAAAAAGCAACCCTATTTAACTCAGAGCACAGTATTATTATTTTATTTATTTTACATTTGTTAACCGGGATGGTCCGACTGGATACATGTCCTTTTTCAGCGGAGGCCCGGGGAGAAAAGCTCCAACAACAACAGTAGGTTGTGAGTTTGCATGGAATGCCACAATGATCACCCGGGCTTAACAGATAATAGTCCTCATAGCTCTCAATCTCTTAGTGCAAGACATCTGGACAAAGCTCAACATAATGGGGGGGGGGGGGCAGTGACTCAGAAATAGGGACAGATTTTACATATTTGCTCTTTTAAACTTAGAAATGGTTGTGTTACAGCCCTTATAATGGTGGCCACAAAGGAAGAGACAGAAATTGATATAACATCAAGCCAACAGTGCTGTACAAAGATGTTGAGAGAAGACCACAAAGTTGTTGCACAAAAAAATCATGAAGAGCTGCAAAAAGTTGTTGCACAAAAAAATCGTGAAGAGCTGCATTCCTGTAAACAGCTGTAGTCATAACAACTGGTCTAGCACAATATGCCTTTAAGACAGAAAAATCACCGTATTTGCTACAGCAAAACAGGATGCAGTCTGAAACCCATCTGGCTAATATGATATCTAATACTTTAATTGTTCTATGGGAGAAAGCAATAAAAAAATGCCTATCCTGAAAGATGGGCTTTGTCATCTCAAGACAGAATCATAATTGTTGGAGCATATCCATATAACGGTTAAGATACTCTCTTCAAATGGAGTATTGTGGAATAAACAGGCAAAGATGGATATAGCAATTTCTGTTTGAATCAGTCACCATTTGCTTCAGAGAGTGAACCTGTCCCCCTGAAACACTGGGTCTATATTACATGAACGAGCGATCAAAATGTCGAGTACAACATACTCGACACACTTTGATCGCTCGTTCATGTAATCAAAACCTAAAAACCCTGAAAAATATAAAAATCAAAATATTTTGTTTGTCCCACACCTTCCCTAAACTAACATACAACACACACATATAACCAATGCATACAAACCCCTACACACTCACATCACTCAAACACCTACACAAACACACATACTTTTAAAACAAAGTGGGGGGCTTCACCCCCCCCAACTAAATATACCAACTCCGAGATCGCTGTACATTGGGGAAAGGACAATTTCCCGGTAATTGTAAAGCGACTTCTTACACAAGCGATTACCAGGAAATTGCCCTTTCCCCAATGTACAGCGATCTCGGAGTTGATAAATTAAAGAAAGCAGCCTCTTACAAAGCCATTCTGAACAGTATAGCATGTTTACATCACACGCTACACTCGCTAGGAAGGCCAACCAAAACACTCCGAAACTCCACATTTCAACATTCAGAGTCTCCGATTACATGAACATTCGATCAAAGTATGTCAAGTATCTTGCACTCGACATTTTGATCGCTCGTTCAAGCAATATAGACCCGAAACACCATATAAAGCCTGTCGCTCAGAAATTCTCAAGGCAGAAGACAAAATTACAAGGAAAAACATCTTCCAATAAAGATATTTCAAGTCTACAAAGGAAGGAAGACAAGATCAGCTTCTCCAACATAATTTCCATCTCAAAGCAATACTAGGTCCCTAAAGGGTAGCTTCAGTAAGACAGAACGACTTTGCAAACCTTTAATGAGGTTGTTGCTGAGGACTTAAGGTCTTCATGAATTTCTGATATGGTTGTTAAAAGCATTTTGATGGTGGAATAAATGAGGCCAGAAACAAAACCCTTGACAAGATAATGAAGTACTTATGGAACAGGGGCTCCTCTGTCTGTGATCTAGACAGAAAAATGGGACCACTCGTTCTTATAAATTTTGTATCAGATTTCTGTAAGGAAGGAATAAGCTAAATTATCCTACAAGAAGAGAAAGAACTGTTGACCACTAGTGGAACTGAATAAACTATATAATTAAGTAAAAGTTGTGTATGTCCAGGTGGGACAGAAGTATCCTGAATGGGTGCAATTAAAGGGCTTCTTCAGAAAGTAAGGCGGAATAGGAAAACTAATTTGCCAATGCAGAGCTATGAAAATAACTTCCAAAATAAACTTCTTCAGAAAAACAGAGGAAGTGAATAGGAGTCCAGATGGATATTTCTAGACCAGACTGTTCCTGAAGCATCCCTTCAGTGAAAGGATGAAGGAAAAGTAGTAACTGCATACATCACTGATTGGCGAAACAAATAAGTCACAGCAAGGCTTGCCGCATTATTGAAACAATGTCTGAGCCAGCAAACTAATGATGGCCAATTTGTGGGGCATCAGTCAACAGCAAGTGAATATGTTTGCCAGTGAGCTGGCCTATCTAGGAATGTAGCTGACTACCAGAAGGCAGTATGATAACCTATTCGTATAATTCCATGACCTTCTGACATATGGGGGTAAGACTGATCTCCTCCACATCTGTTGATGTACAAGCCACTACCATGTTGTAAGGGAGGATGGCAACCACTCTATGAAAAGGGTATCTTGGAAGGCTTGCAGAATCAGAAGGATTGGCTTCACTTCCAAGGTGATAATACGCAGATTTTACTCCGAAGAAATCTAGACACCTTAAACCATATGCAATGAACATGACCACCCACCCTAAGTCATGACTCTGTTTTAACTGCCACTGATGGAGTGAATAAGAAAATGGAATTCCCTGTGGATAACGTGAGAACATGCATCCATGTCTGGAAATGCATTTTACATACTTTTGAGATCTGAACACAGGGCATCAGGTCACAAATCTGAAACCAATGAACCATTAATGTTCACTCTAAACACCCACACGTGGAATCTAGCATGACATAGCATAGGAAGTAATGTTTCCGTGAGACCCAGTGCTTTAAGGCACATGTGCAGTAGCATTTTGAAAGTCCGGGATCATAGATACCTTGCTTTGCAAGGTGTGTACCCTGGCCATAGTCAGAGATGATATGCACCTCGGTGAATCCAAACGAAAGCCAATGAGTATGAGGAACCATAAGGGGTTCAACTGGGGAAGACTGATTGTAATGCCTACAGAGTGGAACAGAACTTAAATTAGAGAAGCAGCTGACAGCCAGTCATCTGCATACAGGAAGGCCTTGGCTCGCTGCAGTCTCTGATGGGCTGCCATAAAGGACATACATTTATTAACATCCTGGGTGCTGAGATGAGGACAAACAGAAAGGTTTGGAATGGTAATGGCTGGCTCCTAATACGAAGAAAAGAAACTTCCAAGATTCCTTAGCAATTGTGATGAGGATGTAAGAATACTGGATGTCCAACGTACATACACAGTTAGCTAAGCAGAGAAGAAATCGTATGAAAGGTTTCTGTGTGAATTAAAGTTATTTAGGCTGTTTAGGAACTGTCCTGATTTCCTTGCCTCTTTTCAGAACTACAAACATAATGAAGCAAAATCCTGATGCTTTCTGGTCAGGAACATCCTGGTTGGCTTTTTTTTTGAGAAAACTGAAGACCTCTATTCTTGCAGCCTGTTTCTGTTGAGGGATGGTAGACAAAGGTACCGAGTGTGGAGCTGGTCATATGTGAAAGGGAAATTCTGATCTTCTGGACAAAAGTGTCCTGACCCACCTGTCCACTGTGACTGATTTCCAAGCAGACATGAGGGGGTATAGCTAGATCTGCCTGCCTCCAGACAGGGGCATCAGGCAAGGCCTCAGGGTTGCTGCTACTGGCCATCCATGGGTTGACCTCAGCTAGCTAAAGACTGTGGGGGACCACTCCTCTCAGACCATGACTTCTATGAAGGTTACCCTGAGAGTGTTTTTTTTTTTTCCAAGATTCCTAGTTATTTTTCTGTTGTGCATACTAAAGAAGAGCTGAGTTGGCTGAAGTTTAACACCCACTGTGGTGATTGCTTTTCCCTCTCTCTCTCTTCATATGTATGCCTTTACTTCTGGCCTGAAAATGCATGGGACCTTGAAAAGAAAATTCATAAAAGTTGCTTTGGTATTCCAAGAAAATAAGTTAACCTCAGCCACATCTACTAGCTTACAACAATGCCAGATCACACAATGCTGGCAGAGTCATTATCAGTGTTAGAGAAAATGCACATCAGTAGGCTGAGTATAAAAGAAACAGCTGACGATTAGGACAAAAGTTCGTCCTTGGCCAAGTCCATCTGGCACACTATCACTGAGATCTTGTTAAAAATTCACCACATGCAAGAGGCAGCTTAGCAGCCTTAAAGAAAAGGTTGAGGATGTGTAAACTCATTTTCCTAGGGAGTCCATCTCTCTGAACTCCTTGTCCAGTAGGCTGACAGCAAGGATAGTACAGTTGTGTACACTTACCATAAATGTAGATGTTCGAGTGTCTTCACTGCTGCAGTCATGACTGTAGGGTTCTCCCCTGCCGGCAGGCAGTCCTCGGTTGGCCAGAATCCCAAAGTCTGGGTCCGGCGTCGGCTGTTCAGCCATGCTCCCTGACGTCAGAGCGCCAGGAGTACAAAGCTGACAGCCGACGCCATGTTCTCCAGTTTTTCTTGCCCCAGATGTCAGGAGTGCCAAAATGAGTAAGGCCCCATATCCTTTGCAAATACACCTCAGAAGAATGGTGAAAGAAGGAACCACACAAAAGTAAAAATAAGAGTGGACAGGAGGGATGGAAACCCAGACTGCAACAGTGAAGACACTCGAACATCTACATTTATGGTAAGTGTACACAACTGTACTATGTTCATCATGTTTCACTGTTGCAGTCATGACTGTAGGGTAGAATCCCAAAGCAGAATGAAAGGGAGGTGGTCATAAAGAAGAAGGGGCAGCTAAAAGGCCCTGCAAGACTGCAGAAGCAAAGCCTGCCCTAGACTTAGAGTAGAGAGGTAGACTGTAGTGCTTTGAAAAAGTATGCACTGAACTCCAAATTGCAACTTCCAAAATGTCTTTGGTAGGAACTCCCCTGAGGAAAGCAGCTGAAGTGGCAGCAGCTCTGGTGGAATGAGTGCGTATACTCCCTGGGATTTGTTCTCCATGGTGTGAATAATAAAATCTGATTCCATGAGCAATCCATTTAGAAATGACCTGTTTTGAAATGGCTTTGCCTTGGGAACTTGAAGCATAAGAAAAACAATTGCTCTGATTTTCTGATGTCCTTGGTTCTGTCCAGGTAAAAACGTAGTTGTCTGTGTACATCCAAGGAATGTAAGATCCTTTCCCCTTTATTTTGAGGAGTGGGGAAAAAAGTTGGTAAGTGAATAGTTTGATTTAAAGCCACTTTAGAAACCACCTTAGGCATGAAAGTAGGATTAGTCCTTAAAGACACCCTGTCTTGATGAAAAATAATATAAGGTTCCACAGCCATAAGAGCTTGTAACTCTAAAACTCTCCTGGCAGAGGTCAGTGCTAACAGGATGGCTGTTTTCCAAGATAAAAACTTAATGTCAGAAGAGGCAGCAGGCTCAAAAGGAGGTAAGGTGAGCTTTTCCAGAACATAGTTGAGATCCCAAGCAGGAATGGGAGGAGATCTAGGAGGTCTTAAGTTCTTAGCTCCTCTGAGAAACTGTCTCATGAGCTGGTGGGAAAAGATTGGAGGGTCTGTATTATAATGAGCGGAAATAGCAGAGACATGTATCTTAATGGAAGAGAAAGACAGACCCTTATGTAAGAGATCTGTCAGGTAAAGTAAAATCAAAGGAATGTTAGGAAGAAGAGGATCAGAATCCTGAGCCTGCATCCAGGAACAAAATCTTTTCCATTTTCCTGCATAAGATTTTCTAGTGCTAGGACGTCTGGCTTCTAAAACGACATCCATAACCTGCCTGGGCAGGAGAGAATGAATCAAAGACCCTGGATTAACTAGGCCGCCAGGTTGAGAGTTCTGACATGGGAGTGTAGAACCTGACCCTGGTGCTGGGACAGAAGGTTCGGAGTCTGTGGTAAAACCCAAAGGGGCTCCAGACATAGGTTTTTCAGAGTTGGGTACCAAAACTGTCGAGGCCAATTTGGGGCCAGCAGTATTATCATCTTGGGCTTGTCCTGTTTGATTTTTAATAATACCCGTGGAAGAAGAGGAAGAGGCGGAAAGGCATATCCCGATAGGTTTCTCCAACTGAATGATAGTGCATCCACTTTCCAAGCTTGTTCGTGGAAAGTCCTGGTGCAAAAAATCTGTAGTTGATGATTGAGGTGGGATGCATATGTGAGGACATCCCCAGACTGCTGTTATCATCCTGAATATTTCGGTGTCCAGCATCCACTCGTGTGGGTCTGAAAGGTTTCTGCTCAGACTGTCTGCCAGGAAGTTTTGCTTCCCTGGTAGAAACTGAGCTTGAAGGTCCAGATTGCAAGCTAGAGCTGTGTTCCATAGATCCATGGCTAGTCTGCAAAGGGGGTAGGAATGAGATCCCCCTTGCTTGTTTATGTACCACATAACTGTGGTGTTGTCTGTCCGTATCAGTAGTTGTCCTGGTTGTAGAAGATTCCTGAAGGTCAATAGAGCTTTCTGAATGGCTAACATTTCCTTTAAATTGATATGCAGGTGCTTCTGATCCTTTGTCCAAAGACCCTGCAGACAGTTGCCCTGAAAATGGGCTCCCCATGCATAATCTGAGGCATCCGTGGATAGTATCTGAGTGGCCGGAGGCAGACAGAAGGGTTTTCCTTTGTTTAGAGTACATGCCTTGGACCACCAAAGGAATTCCTTTTGAAGACAAGACAGGACGGAGATCAGTATGTCTAAACTGTGGCAATGCTGAGACCATACGCTTTTTAGGTACCACTGTATTTTCCTCATATGTAGTCTCGCATATGGTACGAGAAGGATGCAGGAGGCCATGTAACCCAAAGCCTGCAGGAATCTCCTTGCAGATAGCTGAGTTAAAGTTGCCAAGGTTTTGAAAGTTGAAGCCAGCTGCAACTGTTTTTCGTGTGTCAGAAATGCCATCTGGGTTGTTGTGTTTAGAGAAGCGCCCAGAAAAATGATCTGTTGTGAGGGTGTCAAATTTGACTTTTTTATGTTTACAGTGAATCCCAGAAATTTGAGAAGATTCTGAAAAAACTGTAGATGCTGGAGTAAGACCTCCTTGCTGTCTGCCTGAATAAGACAGTCGTCCAGATAAGGGTAAATTTGAATTCCCTTGAGTCTGCAATAAGCTACTACTGGAGCCAGGCATTTGGTGAAGACCCTGGGCGCAGTAGACAATCCAAAGGGCAGCGGAGAGAATTGAAAGTGCCTCGATCCGGCCTTGAACCTGAGGTATTTTCTGCGTTCCTGCCTGATGGGAATGTGTAAATATGCCTCCTTTAAATCCAAAGTTACCATCCATGCATTTTTGGTCAGCATTGAAAGTAGCTGCTGTAGAGTTAGCATCTTGAATTTTGGTACGTCTAGAAAGGTGTTCAAGACTGACAGATCCAGAAAGGGTCTCCATGAATTTTGCTTCCTGGGGATTAGAAAGAGCCTTGAGTAAAAGCCTTGTCCCATCTCTGAAACTGGAACTAGTTCTATGGCTTTCATAGCCAAAAGAGCTTCCACCTGGTTTAAGGCCTCTGTCCATTGATGTTTTGGAAGATCTGGCCATCCGCTTGGCCTTGGTAGGGTATGAAAATGGAATCTGTAACCTCTTGAAACCACATCCAGAACCCACTTGTCTTGGGTTATAAGAGTCCAATTTAGGTGAAAAAGAGAAAGTTTTCCTCTGAGAGGGGCTTCCAGGCAAGAGGTTCCTGCAGCCCAAGAGAGGGAGTCATTCAGTCCGTTTCCTATGAGCTTGCGACCTGTCCTCTCCTCCCATAGGGGTGGAAGCAGTCCACTGTCTTGGTCTATAAGAGGCTTGTGTTTGAGGCCTTCCTCGTGAGCGTCTGTATCTACCCCTCTGAGGCCTGTCTGAAGTGAGAAAGGACCAATTTTTTGTAGGCCAATTCCTACTAAATCTGGGTGGCTGTACTTGTAAGAAATCTTTAACTGTTTGCATGGATTTTGCCTTGTCCTCCATCTTTTTAATCACCTCTTCAGCTTTAGATCCAAACAAAACATTATGCTGAACAGGAGCATCAAATAATTTAGCTTTTACTTGATCTGGCAAATTTTGTTCCTTTAACCATGCATACCTTCTAATTACTGTGCCCGAGGCAGCAGCCCTACAAGAAGCCTCCAAGGCATCAAATCCACAGTGTAAACCATGCTTCCCAACTTGTTCAGTGGCATGCATTAAGTCATGTAATTCCTTATCATCTGCACAAGCGGAAATGGAAGTTAGCTTCTGTTTTAAAACAGACAGGAGAAATTGCTGGTATTTCAGCATATGAAACTGACAGTTTAAAGCCCTAATAGATAAAGTAGCAGAAGTATACACTATTTTTGTCCCATCTTTCTAAAGATCTGGAATCCTTCTCAGTGGGAATGGGTTTTTTTAGCAGAAGCGGCCTTAACTCCCTTAGGACCCTGAGAAATAGTTTCAGGGTCAGCGGTAGGGTTCTTGTATAAAAACTGGTGGGAATCAGGAACCCTGTAATATCTGTCAGGCTTAACAGGAGCAGGAGGAAAGGAGTCAGGGGTTAAGTTAGCCTCCAAAAAAGCATCATCCACAATATCCAAAATAGGAGGAATAGCCAGGGGTCTATGTTGGGGAAGAAGAAGAAAATCCCTTAGTCTCTTCTTAGATTCCGAATACTCCTGTCCTTCCCAGTGGAAATGTTCCCTCATTTCATGCAAAGTTTCCCCACAAGAGAAATCCTCAGGGGAAGAAGCTGAAGGTATGGACTCCTCAGCATCAGAATCCTCATAAGGAGGGAAAGAATATTCCTGGTCAGAAGAAGAAACTGAAGAAACAGAAGCCTGATCAGAGGAATCATAATAAACTTCCTGCCTTGGCCTTTTATCTGGAGGGGGACGTGAACCCCTGATCATAGTAAGTAAGTCCTCCGCCATCTTAAGTAACTGTTTCTGTGACTTGGGAGCCGGATCAGAAGAGGCCTGTGTTGCAGTCTTTGATTTAGTAGGAGTCTTTGGCTTTGCCTTTATTAGAAGCTGAGTAGGCCTGAAAACCCCTTCGGAAGCCGGTACCTGCACAGCAGCTCTGGACCCATCCAAAGGAGCATTGTCCGAAGGTCCTGCAACAGAAATATTCAAAGGCCTAGTTGGCTCCTCGTGGGAGTCCGTTTCGGCCATTGGTTCCGAAATGGCCGATGACAGGGGCTGCAAAAGCGCCTCACTGACGACGGCCGAACCTGAAACTGGCTCTGCTTGAACGATATCATCAGATTTGGACCTCAGAGGCCTGTCTTTGTCCTTGCGTCATTTGTGAACTCCGGTAGCCGGAACCGTATCCGACGACATTTTGTAATTAAAACGCCTACCGAAGTAATGAAATGCAAAATCGTACCTTCGTTTAATTGTACGTTGATTGAATCTAGCACAAAACCGACAACTAGCTACGTCGTGGTCAGGGCCTAAGCAAGGAATACAGTAAGAATGAAAATCCTTATGAGGTATTTGCTTCCCACATGAAATACAATTATTAACTTTTTCTGACATCGGACTGGAGCAAGAAAAAGTTTCAACGGTGTACTTAGCTTTGAGTAGGAGAAGAAAGTCTTCGGACTGAAGTTTGTTCAGAAAAGATTGTCAGGAGTCAGCCGACCGGCACTTGCGAACTGCTATCACCGCACGGCAAGAAAGACTGGAGAACATGGCGTCGGCTGTCAGCTTTGTACTCCTGGCGCTCTGACGTCAGGGAGCATGGCTGAACAGCCGACGCCGGACCCAGACTTTGGGATTCTGGCTGACCGAGAACTGCCTGCCGGCAGGGGAGAACCCTAAAGTCACGACTGCAACAGTGAAACATGATGAACATCTGAGGTGGTGCAGCCTTCTTGGGGGCATCTGCTTAAATCAGAGTCTCTAGCTTGGGTGGCCCTGATCAGTAATTCCACTCTCTAGGGTGTCAAAGGAGAAACATTATCATTTTGTTTTTTTTGTAACAGGAGTCCCCGTGTCAAGAACTTCCCAAGCTATGTTAGTGACATCCCTAAAGAAGCCCGCAAAGAAAAACATTTGGATAGACCACAAGGCCTTTAGTAGGAGGACAGGAGTCAAAGTCATCCCCCATATGACAAATTTGTTGAAGGAACTATGCAAACCTGGGATCTGTTGAGCAGGAGGATATACTGAGGAGTCTGTTTTTTCCTTGTCATCAACATCAGCAGTAAGTGTCTCTGCAGGTGAGGCCAAGTGCTATCTCTTGCACTGGGTCTTCCTTGGAATCATGAGTCAGAAGAGTCTGAACAGGAAGAAGCACACTTTTGGTGGAGGGCTATGAAAGACCTTGAGGCTCTCTGTTCAACTGTGCAATAAGTGGTAGGGCCAAGAGCTTAAGAACAGGCTGCTCCAGCCTCAAGTGTGCTGCCAGTATCAAAGAGAGACAGTTGTTTTGGGAGAATCAGTGCAGAGCTTACTGCCAGCTTGAAACTAAATAAGATGTTGAGGGCTAGCTCTACATGAAGACACCTAGCAGTGAATACTGTAAGCTTTGCAGGTCAGGACTTACAATGAAAGAACCACAGAAGGCATCATCTCTGAAGTCCCAAACCCCAGTTTGGCAATGTGACCATCAACACCAGCAGCAGCAATGGGAATGATAACATAAACATAAAGGGGACAACAGTCAAGGGAAGACGCACTGAAGCACAAGCATATAAATTTGTCAAAGGCATTACAGCCAAATCCTTTAACACAGGCCCCAGTGTCAATACTAAAGGTGAAGTCATCAAAACTGGCAACCTCTGGAATACTGCCACAAACTATGGGGCAAGTAAGAAAAACTGTTGTCATCCTAGGGTGGGGTGAACACAAAAAGAGACCATCTCTACCCAATGGAATGAGCAAGGAAGGGATACCACAGTCCTCACCAAGACCACCAGGAAGAAACGTTAACTATGTGTACTACGCTCTGACTGCAAAATAAGAGAAATTTCTCTATCATCTCCAACATCAAATAAAGGTACTTTGAGATGACAATTGAAAATATGCTAAAACAGATTCCACCACTTTAACAGCTGTCTTTTTAACTTGTTCTATTGTAGTTTTACCCTGTACCACAGAAACTGGAAAGGATGAATTTGAATGATTCCACCCTTACTTTTTTTTTTTTTTTTTAAAGAATTATGTAGCCAGCTGCTTAAGAAGGTTAAGGCCAAGGAGGTGGAAGGCTCAGTTACCCCGTGGCTCAACAGACACAGCTTGTCCAAACTAAACCATTTACTTTTACTTGAAAAAGTAAAACTCATGATCAGACAGCACATTTGATATTTTTGGGTGCTATACTGTTGTCCAATGAAGAAGACAGACTTCTTGTCTATCCTGGGGAGAAATAACAATAATAAGGCCCCAGTTTTTTTTTTTTTTGAGTGGTTAATGCTAGAAATGTGAACCTATGCAAAAAGCAGGTTGTCAAAGTGAAAGGACTCCTAACTAGCATCCGACTAGGAGTAGCTGCAGTAAAGGAAAGAAGTATTATCTCTCAGAAGTAATAAAAAGTTCATATCAAAAGAGCAGCTTTCCGTGCAGCAAGTCATAAGTGAAATGAGAAAGAGCTGCAGTCTAAGCACTGCTAGGGTGCATTATGAAATAGGCAGAGGGTCTTCGGTAGCTTTGGAAAGTTTATCCTGCACAAAGGTTCTAACACCCATCACCCTTTAATTAACTATCTGGTATTCTTACCAAATCAGACATTCAGCAAAGCAAAGTTTAAATTAGTATTTTTATATACAGAAAAATAATTTAGAACATGTTACCGTATAATGTTTACTGAAAATGGTGTTTTGATATATCAGTCTGCAGACCTTCATCAGAAATGACTACATAACTGAATACCTGAACACCTTATTCTTTCGATCTAATGACACACAGACCATGATATAAACACAGTATGCATTTATGGGCACAATCAACTCATGCTTCAAAAGGAACTCCACAGAAACCATTTTCAATGTACAATAAATGTTTCTACAAATATACTAAACCTTCTGACTGTTTCTGAGAATATCACCTTTTCCAGCATACAGCCTGGTGAAAAACGTAGCTGTCTGCAATGCCAATAGTACAGTGTGATACAGAATACACACAAAGGCAATCAGAAAAGCATCATGGATGGGGATTACCCAGGTTGTAAAGGTGGCAGCAATACTACAAAGTTACTTCATATGGCCTGTCTGCACGAACTGTCTGACGTACTTTGTACTTTAGTATATTCCACCTTAAAAAATACTAAACAAAATGGCACAAGGAACTATATTTAAAAAGATGAAATGCTTTTCTTCTGCAAATGTGTTCACACATACTATTTAAGGTATGCAATGTGGCATATAAAGACACAGCAGTGCTTACATCTTCAGAGACACACAACTGTATTGTTTAGAAATCACTATATTGCTTATTGTAAGGAGTTTCAAACCACACATCAGCTTAACGTTGACAGCCAAAGGTAAACCCATTAAGAGCTTTTCCCATTTACTCCTGAGGGGGAGTAACCTTATGGGGGAATCCAAGTGGCACAGCCCATCCCATGGATTGAGAGGGTGCTACCCCACCCAAGAACAATTTTGGAAATTTTGTCACCATCTATGTTTTTCGGTTGATGAGAAGTTTTGGCCAAAATAGACCTTGGAAAGTCCCCTGAAGTAAATTAACTTTACAAATATGCCAGATAAAATAAGTAATTAAGTAAATGTGCTATTAAAGCTAACAATGCTAGCTCGTTCTCCACCTGCAAAGCAGCAAAAAAAAAAAAAAAATAGTCAAATAACAAGGGTGACCTTCTTGCCTTTTCCTGCAGTTTGCAAACTTTTCCTGAAGTCTTATACAAAAAATGTGAAAAGATAATCACCTGCAGAACATATGTTTCAAGATGGAATCACATAGTTAAATGACATTCAATTAAAGGAACATTAAAGCTATATTAAAACAAATAAGCTTCAAAGAAAAGCATACATTTAAAATCACTTCTGATGCAAAAAATTAATATTGTTTTGTAAAATAACATTTAAATTCTTAATTTTTTCTGACAAAAGCATATCCAATCATTTTTTTTTTCTTTAATGCGGTAACCTACCAATTTTATGCAAGTAAGTTTGTGGTATATATTCTTAATGTTGTGACAGTACCGGAAATACTCATGTAATTTTTATAATTTCAACAACTATTCAAAAGTAAATTATCTTTCATTTTGCTTCTTCTGATAACTTGTTCAGTGCCTGTGACAGTGCTGTGACTGTGGCAAGAATTTTGTCCCGATCTTTGTCCAGCAATCGATCACTGCAGCGCTGCAAGAATTTGTCAGGGTGCCACAGAGCCTGCTGCTGGCGAAGGTAACGTCTGTAGGCTGGTCTGTCACTTGTATCCATCCCATGAAGAATTACTGCTGTCATATCCTCAACAGCTCCATTTCGACATGGCCATGGAATGTCACTGTATGCTAGCTTAGCCAAAGAACTCGAGCCAAAGATGTCACTACATTTCTGTACATACTGCTCCTTTTTGCTGCACCTCAACTCATGTCCCTTCTGATGAGCTCTCAGTAAGTACTGCTGGTGCTCCTCCTCCAGTTTTCGCTGAAATTCTTGCTGTTCCTGTTTCCTTCTTTCCTCGTCTGTCACATTTTTCTGGAAGCTGCAGCCTTCAGTACTCCTGCGTTTAGAAGCGTACTCTCTTGCAATTCGCGCTGCCCAGTCATCATACATTTCAGGTTCAGGATCAATACAGTAAAAGTCTTCTGAAAGAAACAAAAAAACAGAAGCGCAAAAGATTTACTTTCAAAATTGAAAAGACTATGTTACTAACTAAAAACAGGACTACGGTCAACACAGAAAGCACATTATGAAATTCTTCTCCAAGGAAGGAGATAGAAACAAAAGCCCAGGTAAATGGTCTTCACTAAAAGCACATTTGAAAAATTAGTTACAGACATGTCAATACTGACAATGACATACAACTTTCCCTAAATGCAGGGTAAAAATGAGAAGTAAAGCTAAAATATACGGTTTTGGAATGTGCTGACCATGCTGCACAATGATTTTCAACACTTTCAAACCATTAACAACCTTCTCAGGTGTGCAACCTGTTATTTATATAATGTGAATATCCTGTACAAGCGTGCAGACTCAAATGAAAACTCCAAAGCTAAAATCTCACAAGGTATTCTTCTGTTGTTCGGTTATTAATAGAAATCCTGGCTATAAGTCACATCCAGCCTATTCACTGTAAGGCTTTGACGGCAGGTATAAGACTTATTGAATACCAAGAGTTTATCCAGAATGTAGCCTCCCAACCCTAGTCAGTGCAGGTTTTTGGACAGGATACCTTTTCGGTACTGGAAAAAAAATCCTGAAATAACAAGCTTAAGGAAAAATACAAAACATTTTTACAAAATATACAACCACAAACCACGTATAAGTCGCGGTGGTGCAGTGGTAGCGTTGTCGCCTCACAGCAAGAGGTTCTCCCATTCGATTCTCGGCTGGAGCGACTTCTGTGTGGAGTCTGCATGTCCTCCCTGCGGTCAAGTAGCATTCAAAAGACATGCGTGAATGGGCGTGCCTTCGTTGAAGGTTGGGCGTTGAGCTGGCACCTCGGCACCATAAAAAATCTGCTGCCAATCATTAGTGGCCTGGAGTTCCGCTGTGGCGACCACTAACTGGGAAAAGTCAAAAGAAAAAAAACATGCAACCACAAACCACAATAAATATGTCAGAAATTTCTTTTAACTTAAATTCCTTTATATCTTATTGGATAAAATATTTCTTAAAATTATATATTGTGGCATGCATCATGCATATTTGGCTATGTGCTTAGTAAAGACAGAAGTAGTTCGGAAAAAAATGATAACCTTTTTGGTAGATTACTACAAACATGGGAATGGGTACTTTCAGGTTACACCCTTATTTATATGACAAATTTTGATATGGAGGAAAACTTTGAAAGTAGTCAGATCACTCAGTATTTACTCTATACCAAACATAATTCAAAAGAGTACTCCAACACTGTTTAAAACCTCTTGTAGCTGAATAATAAAAGAAATACTGTTAAAATTCAGCTAAATGCACTGGCAGTTATTGCAGGGGATTACGGCTCTGAAGTGTTAATCAGCTGTTTCCTCTAACCAAACAGTTCAAAACCGAAAGCACTTACTGATATTGTTTAACAAATATCTATTTTGCAGTATATTATAATTCAGCTCTTCATTTTCCAATGTATTTAGTTAAATTTTACTAGTAATTCAAATGAATGCTCAGGAATATAAACAATACCACCAAATTAAACTGCTTTGTACAGTTATTTTTCATTATTCTAACCTTCGTATTGGCCATAGGTCTCAAAGTATTCATCATCACATTCAGCACTTATTTTCTGCTGCCACTCTCTTTCCTCCTGTGACTTCCGCTTTCTAAATTTACTGGAGTAGTCCACATATCCTTTGTAACCTACAGACTGCAAAATTAAAAAGGGGTTAATGGCAACAAATGTATGTAACACATGTTCTGCACAGAGAAGAAACACAACTTATTGTCAGATGAGGTAACACATTTTCAGCTACAGAATTCAGTGTTTGATTGCTACATACATGAATACATTTTTTTCAGAAAGCTGATAAGTAGTGTAAAATAGTTCCTTCTACTGTTTAAAAATTGCACTGCATTCTACATTTCAGTACAGTTACATTGAAACTTACATGTACATTTGCCTCACAAGATTAAGATATGTTTCCATTAGATGTTTGCTGTGTAGCATATTGACTATTACACAGCTCTGAACACATATTGCAGACCTGAATGACCTCTTGAAGCTAGGCATTAGTCCCTTACAATATGAGCTATCACATTATATGGTTTGTTGTACATAAAGCACATCTGTATGTTTTAGTTTGCTGTAAAAGATGCAATCTCTTGACATCATAGAAGTCAAGTAAGAAAATAAAGAATGTATATATCTGCCATATTCAGACACCACAGTCTATTATATTTCTGTGCTAATCATAATTCTCAAACAGAAAACACTGCAAATAGAGTCAAAGGCCCTTGGAAAGTAGGTTCACCCACCCCAAAAATGGACATCTAATCAGCATAAAATGTAAATACCAAATAGGACATAATACTACTCAAAAACATGTTTAAAGAACACAGTGACAAAAACAATGAAAAAATCTAAGCACATTATTGGTGTAAAATAATAAACTATATTACAAATGTATTTTTACTTCTTAAAGTGGGAGATATAAGATGTGTCCTCCGTTTTTAATTATTGGTGCCACTAGCATGTTGACTGTATTGTGTTATTTTCTATACACTTGACAGCTTCAAAAATCACATGTGATTAGGGGGATTCAGAAAAATGTGTGGTGGAGTAAATTAATCCTAAACATAGAGATATATTTCCAAAAAATAGGTACCTCATGTGCAGCAGTAAATCACTCTAAAAACAGGAACATTTCCGCAAAATGGGGAAACAGAGAGATGTGGTGCAAAGTAAAACCAGAACAGACCAGAATTCCCTGTAAAGGCATACTATCTAGATAGCAGAAATGGCTTTTATTATTATAACTCTAACTATATGAGATGATGCAGTACTGAAAAAGCAACATAAATCAATAAATAACTTAGTTCCTAAAAAAATATTCTTATTCTGTTGATCAAGAATGCCTTGCTACAGAATGCAAAATAACAGATTCTTCAACATTTCATCAAGTCTAGTTAGTGTAGCTTCAACTGGATCAAAATAAAATAAATGCTGCTTCAACTTGAGCCCACCATTTTTTTATGGACAAGCCCCCCCTTACCCCTATTTGAGTGGAATGAGAGAGATGCTTACCTTGTATACTAACTCTACCATTGTACAACCACAAAGAAAAGACAAACCCCGGGATTCAATAAACTCCATGCAGGAATAGTGCTATTCCTGCACAGAGTGAACAGTGTCCGTTTCCTCTTAGCTTTAACAGCAGCGCACCTTGCATATTCATGAAGGCTCGCTACTGCTAAAGCTAAACAGACACGAACACTACTGAGTGCAGGGGGCGTGTTTAAGTAGTGCACGCACATCTAACATGCCCCCTGCACTCAAAGTGCCATATGGCACTTTTTAAATGCATTTCAGTGTCAGTGTACACTGAAATCAAATAAAATAAGTAGAGCAGTGTGTTCGGACACTGAAATAGATAGGGAGAACAAGAAATCAATGCTTTCCGCCAACACTGAAAGCAACAATTCCAATAGGAAGCAATGCAGGGGGTGTGTGACAGGTACTGTTACACACCCCCTGCCATACCTCTCAACCATGCCGAATTACTCGGTTTTTACCGAGTTTTGGGGTTCAAATGAAGGGGTGCCACGATTCCCGAGTGGCACCCCTTCAGTTCCGATTTTTTTCCTTTTGTTTTCTTTGTTTTTTAATTTTCGCGGCATTAGAACTGACATCATCACGTACGTGATGATGTCAGCTCCCTCATGGCTCCCAGCCTGCGCGATGATGTCAGCCCCCCTACCAGCCTGTCGGAATTGAGCACAAGGAGCTCACGCATTTCTGGCATGACTGGCTGCTCAAATGCGGGAACAGCAACAAGCGGTTGCGGTTGCGTGTTATAAAGAACTATGGATGAATGAATCTATTATCGCTGAAGAACTTCTTGGTAATGTGACTACTATGCTTTGGATAATTAGAAGATTTTTATTTTAGGGAATGTTTTATTTAATTTACTTATTTAAGAAATGACTGCAGAAAACTTAAGTGCTTTTTTTTTAGTTTATTTTAATGGCTGAGTGAGGAGAAACTGTGCACTTTTTACTTTAACAAACGGCTCAGCTGCAAAAACTGTAATGGTCGCAGGCAAGGCAAATATTTTGCTTGTTTATGTGCAGTGTGTGTGTGCGACAGCAGGAGAAGCTGTGCTGTAGTTGTACTTCATTTAAGAAATGGCTGCATTTTGTTTTACTTTTCATTAACTAATGGCTGAGTGTCAGGGCAAAATGTGTACTTTTTACTTAAAAAAAAAAACAGCTGCAAAAACTGTAATGGCAGGCAAGGCAGGGAAACTATGCTTTACTGCAGGTCTTGTAAAGGATATGCTTTCACTTTGCTTTAACGGCTGCACTTGTTTCATTTTACTTAACGTCTGCCTGCATTTTATATATGTGAAACCAGTACTTCACTTATTTAAGTTAACGGCTGGTTAACAGGTTTTATTTTAATGCCTGAGGAGAAACTGTGTACTTCCTGTAAGAAACAGCTGCAGAAACTGCGCTTTACTTTAATGGCTGAGACTCTGAGCGAGGAGAAACTGTGCACTTCCATTTTACTTTAACAGTGGGGCAGGTATTTTACTGCAGGATATATACTTTAACTCTGTGTAACTTTCGTTTTATAATGCAATTACTTTAGCTGCACTTTCATTTTATTTAAAAGCTGCCTCCATTTTATATATGTGAAACTGCTTTACTTTACCAGTACTAGCAGCAGGAATACATTAAAGATGGCTCAGTTTTAATGCCGGAGTAGAAACTGTGTACATTCTTTAAGGAACGGCTGCAGAAATGACGCTCTCTGAGCAACTGTGTACTTTCATTTTATTTTAAATGCTGCAGGAAGCAGGATACATCGGCAAGAGTGTACTTTCATTTTACTGCAGAAACTGTGCTTTAATAGGTGAGGTTTTGAGCAAGTGTGCTTTCATTTTACTGCAGAAACTGTGCATTACTTTAATTTTACTTTAAATGCTGCAGGATACATCAGCAGGAGTGTACTTTAATTTTATTGCAGAAATTGTGCTTTACTTTAATGGGTGAAGTTCTGAGCAAGTGTGTGTGCACTTTCATTTTACTGCAGAAACTGTGTTTTAATGGGTGAGGTTTTGAGCAAGTGTGTGTATTTTCATTTTACTCTAGAAATTGTGCTTTACTTCAAAAACTGTGCTTTACTTTAATGGGTGAGGTTCTGAGCAAGTGTGTGTGTAAATAAATGCCCAGTTGTGATTTAAGGAGATAACCATAGTTTTCAATGTCCAAAGTTTTATGGAATGTTTGGCTCATACTTTTGGTCAGTTCCTCTTAAAATTTGTGGTTTTCTAACATCAATGAGAAGTTGAACTGAATTCACTAAATAATGATAGCCATTTAAGTTTTCAGTCTTCCTATCTTTCAGGAAGTACATGGTAACATAAGACATTTTATTCTAGTAACTTTTCTAAGATTATACAAGCAATGTTTAAAATGTGTCCCTGGTTTGGGGCTTTTTTCCCCCCAATAAATGTATGGCTTTTCCATGTTTCTTGTGCTGCATAGTTCTTCAGGGGCAGAGAAGTTTAGTGCTTGTTATGCCAAGTCCATTTGTGTTAGTAGCACAACAGGTAAAATACTTGCGTTTGATGCATAAGGCTGTGGGTTCAATTTCCCATGGTATATAGATGGATTGTTGATACTGCTTGTACTTTTAAAGGGGGTTGATTCTGCAGTCCTGAGAATATCCTATTTGATGGAGATACCTAGTAACTATGAACCTGTTATCAGTTTGCCATCCATTCCCTATTGCAATATTACTAGCGTTTTTTTTTTTTTTTTTTTTTTTAAGGAACAAAGACAATTTATTCCTCAAGGGCAACAGCCACTTTATTTATAGATGAAACTATGAAATATTAAGTTGTTTGCTAGCAGAAAGCAACCTCTTCATTAGTTACACATCTTACATCTGTCTTTAATGTGGAATTATTTAGATGACTTCTGCAGAGTGTGTATATTTATGGATACTGGTGGACTGTAGAAGTTTAAGTACACTTTTATGATGGAAATGTTATGAATTGAACAGTTTTGTCATTTATTGGTTCATGCATTTTGTTTCATCGCCTACTGGAAAAATGTTTAAACAATAATGAGCTGTAACTGTAAGTCTAGCAAGTGTGCTGTATTATACAAGGAATATAATTTAATAATGTTAGGAAGGTGTATCAAAGAATACATGTAAGCTTCTTGTTTTGTGTGCAAGGGGCCTATGATGTGAAAACAGCCCAAAGGTAATCTTTATCCACCGCTGGCAAAATGCATTTTCTTTGGATGTGGTGTAGGTTTCAATGCTGTTTCAATGAATGTGAGTTTCAAGGGCAGAGAAGTTTTAATGCGAAGTCTATTTCATTGTGACACAGTATTGCTTTGTTTAGCAGATGTCTATTAGTGTTTTACATTGTGATATAAAATGTAAAAATAAAATCCAAATAATCATTGTAGAAGTAAAGCAGTATGCACATTAGTGTTTATGGTAAATGGAATGAAATAGCCAGGTAATGGGACATTGGAATGGCTGCAGGGGGACTCTGGTGCCATATTTTGCTTGTCTGTTCTTCAATTTGTGTTGGTATCCCACAATTCCATTGGAGTGGATGGAGCCACATAATTATATATGCAAATTTTATGTTAATTAGTGTACAGATTTGTACCTATTTTTCATGTGCCCTGTCCAGACTTTTGATGTTTCCAGGTTGAGAGGTATGCCCCCTGCACTGTTAAAGTGCTGTACAGCACTTTGCAAGTGCTTTCAGTGTCCATGGACACTGAAAGCAACAATTTCAATAGGAAGCAATACAGCCATACCCCTCAACTGTACAGGTTTCCCCAGAATACCCAGATGCCTGCCTCACATATTTCTCAACCTCCTAGAGCAAGAAAGCTGTATAAAACCATAAATAATGGGGGGACAAAGGCCCCAAAATAGGGACACTTTTTAAATATTGCACTTAAAAACTTGGAAATTTGATAGAATAAAAGGTTTGCATTAGCACAGATTTCCAGAATGGTATGAAGTCTAAAACACAAATATCTGTCATTATGTTTTGACTTAAACCCAGAGTGATTTGCCAGTGATTTGCTAGAAAACCACAGTCACATTTTAAGTTTGTAAGAGCAATAATTAAAATCTGTCCCTATGTGTCCCCTTACAATTTCCCTTACTGTGACTGACAAGGAGTACAGATACCTGTAAATAAAGGTGGTTTATTAATTTATTTTTTCCATTCTAAGGCATGTTTAAGCATAGCTGAGCGGCTGTGCGCGTTATGACCCTCTCCTCAGCATTGCTTAAACATCCCATAGGAGCCAAATAAAAATATACAGCTAAAATCCTAATGCCGAGATAGTGTAGTGGTTAAAGTCCCGGCTTTGCTTGCAGGTTTTCACGGTTTGAGTACCAAGACAGGCACTTTATTTTTACATGGAAAAGCAGTGTTAAATTATTATATTTATTTTAAATTATGTAGTAATTGATATTTGTCAACCAGGGTAGTGTAACTGGTCTAAAATGGAAGTGTGAGTGCATATAACATGTGGTATCACCCATGTATACACAAGTGCCCCATACAGTATAGTTGCACCTCACCGTAATGTAATGAAAGCACATAGAGGGACATCATGTAAAGTAAATCATATACACTTACTAATATGTCAGTAATGATTAATTAGGTCATTAATCTGATATTTTCAAAAAATGAAAAGTAAGCAATGGTTAGTAGTGCTCAACTATGCTTAGCTGGTTTAAGAAGTGCTTAGACGTAAATGCTAAGCAGAAGTCAGCTCAGCTAAGTGGATTTGCTCATTGTTAAGCAATGATCAGCAATTACTCCGTTAAGCACTGTTCAACCCAGCTTAGCAGATTTGCGCACTGCTTAGCTGAGCTTAACATGTTCAAAATGGTCCAATGACAGCAAAGGGCGGGAATATAGCCTTATTTTAATGACTCAGGCAGGAATACAGCCAGAATCTGTTGTAGCTTGCTGCGAGTAGGAACTATGGGCTCACACTTTCAGGTGCAGCGCTAGGGCATTTTGGAGTCCAGAATCACGGCTGGGCTCCTTGTAGCAAACCATGTGACACACTGCTGCAGGGCTAGTACCATGGCTCACAGTATAAAGCGGAGGCCTGGGACCATCTGGCATACGATGTCACCAAGGAAACTGGCATCCCCCAAACTAGTGAGCAAGTACCACATCACTATGCCGACCTAAAGCGGAGGAAGGGTGTGCTTTTGGCCCAATGGATCCAAGACACTCGGGACAACCATGCTGCAGTAGTTTGTAAGTATCCCAGATATAGCTGTACCAAATTTTAGCCCAAGTATGTGATAGGTATGCATATTGTTTGTTTTCTCCCCCTGCAGTTGCAGCGGAGAGGGCTAGCAATGCTGAGGACCATGCAGACAGACTGACAAGGCTGCGCTGACAGGCTGGTGAATAAAGATCTCCCTTGCAGTATATAGTGAAATAAATAAGAAGGATTAAACTGTTTACTGGGTTCTGTGTCTAACGATTAAAGAAAAGTTTTCCAGACTAATAGTGATCTACAGCATATGCAGTAGTAGAGCACTGTGTCATATAAGTGCAATAAAATCCTAAACCACCAACTGTTGTGTTTATTCCGGTATGTTGTTGTAGAAATAAAATGTGTGCATGTTCTGTACAGAAACTATGGCTTTGACAGCATGAATTAACAGAGGTTGTTTTGAGAACCAGCTAGTATGCAAAACAGTAGATTGTGGAGCTGGAAATCAAGATAAACATGAAATATGACATATGCTATGCACTAAGATCCGAACCCTGAATACTAATGTCAAACTAAGATCCGAACCCTGAATACTAATATCAAATGTAATATAGTGTGTCCCCTGCTGCAGTGCCTTGTGTTAAACCTTTGCTTTCTAGATCATATAATTTCAAAGGATTACTACACAGTACACTGCCATGCATGAATCCCAGGATTACAAGGTCAGACTGTCTAACCCACAGAGTATTAGGCAGAAAACAGTCAAACAAGACACAGCAGTTCACCAGTACCTCAGTATGATGAGAAACAGCCTTGTATTTCATTTTAGCACATCCAGACACGGTTCGAATCCAAGGAGTGGTACTGAAATATGTGCATATATATTCACTCAAGAAATCTTGAATATTTGCAGAAACAGTCAGATAGTGGTAACAGATATTTTCTCCACAGGTCTTACAGATAATGAAATGTTTGTAGTAGCTGTTTAAATGGTATAACAACACACAGTGTACAACTATCCCAATGTCCAACCTCATGCCTGCAAAGGACAGCAGGATAGGTACATACACCATGCCCTCTACCCGATACATGTCTTTCAAGTGTCACACTGTCAGGGCTAGTGGTCAATGCTGCCAATCACCTTGGACACAGACAGGAATGCAGGTAAACTATGCTAGTAGCAAACTCACGCAACCTCATTGCAGGGTACCCCTCTTTGTCAAGTATGCAACTCTGACATGTAAAAGCACCCTCCAGTAAAGTAGCCACAGTTCACCCAGTCTGCCCCATACCATTACAGGTTGACAGTCTAACAGGTACATATGTGCCACAGAAGCTATGGGCCATAGGTGATGTAAAGTGAGGGCAGACCGGTAGAGTATTGAGCAGTACTGTTGTGAAAAATAGAAGTCGATACAGTTGTTAATGGACTTTTTTCTCCCCCCCCCCATCATCTGCATCAATAATTATCATTCAAATACTACAGGTATGTTGTTCTCAAAACCTATTGTTGTGACGTGTTATATTATTGTTCATATATTTCATTGGTTGCATATCAACATACCTTGTTCAAATACCATTATTGGTGGCCTGTTGCTGTCAATGTAACTTGTATGCTGTTAAAATACTTACTGTTGTTCCATTTATGCATGTGTTCTGTTTGCTATGCAACTGTTTCAAATCTGTTGGCTTGGGTTAATTGGAACACCCACACATGCTGTTATAACTGATTTTGAAATGTGTTGTTTATGACTAATCAATATATCTGGCAAAACACCACCACCATAGCACATTTGGGAAGGGAGATCCCAGCAGATCAGATTGTCCTGCCCCATCTGGCCATGGCACTGGGCCCCAGCACATCTGGGACCCAACCTGGAACATCCTCCTCCACTGGTCCTGCACCACCTTCGGGTGCAACCGCCTCAGGGGATGGGGCCCATCCCCCCCTGGGCACGGAGAGGAGCCAGTCACCCAGAGAATGTTGTAGGGTATGGTGCACAGCGTCATCTGCTCTGAGATGGGTGGGCAGCTGCCCCAGATGGAGGGCCGCCTGGTTCACCTTGAGGGGCAGGCTGCCCATCTTGTCCAGCCCCAGCACGGCCACCTTCGGGGCCATGAAGGTGCAGTGGTGACTGACCATGGGTGGGGACCTCAGTCCTACTGTAGCCATTTGGGGGCTCATGGGCCTCTGATTCCCACCCACCCTCCTCATCCAAGGTGTTTACCCCCCTCATGTCTCATATACCGCCCCCCCGTCTGCTGTCCTGTGTGTCTTGTCTGTCTGCAAATGCTACTTATCCTACCGAACCTACCTCCCCAAACATACCTACAGTCCTTTCCCAACATCGCACTCTCACCTTAAAGGAAAAAAAAGGACATATTGCTGAACAGCACCTATGGCCATAGCATCTGGCTCTGTCTGCAGTGACATACATCACAGCTCAGGCCCCTGAGTCACCCCAGGAAAGGATGGCTCACATATGACTATTACTGGAGTGTCTGTTGAACAATACTGACTGTGACACTGCTAAGCCAGCTAATGGGATGTTGTAAATATCCATATGTTACTTGTGAATACAACTATGATACACATTTGTCTTGGAAATCTAAGTGACCTATACAGGGTATGTGCATAGTAAACTACTGTCGCAGAAGTGTGTGTTGAACTGCATGTCATATACTGAGCTCATACCATTCAACTGTCCAGTGTTCTGCACACTGACCACATGTGTGCCTCATAGTTGTAGTCATTTCCTCATAGAGTTATGTTATGCCTGGCAAATCAATGGCAAATCTGTGAAGACTGACATCAGAACATAGCAGCATACATATGAATGTCAGACATCCTCCAGGGTATTTCTGTGAATGCAAAGCCTACTGTGCTATCAACTGACTTTAGTGTGTTACAGCAATATTAATAAGGTGTCACTAGTTTTGGGCCATTGTCCCCATTTATGCATGCAATTGTCCAGATGTCCTGCTCTAACAGGTTGAGAGGCATGACTGAGCAGCAAGTGTGTAAATACAGTGTGCCATACTGACATAGAACAGAAATGTATATCGGGTATTACCTGTGCACATGTATGTATGAGTAGGTTAGCTGGAAGCCTCAAAACAGACATGAGATGCAAAACATCAGGTAAATAAGCTGTACATGTTGTACACGTGTGCAATCATGCTTTCAGTGTATCCAACAGACATAAATGTTTACAGCTACTGCTTGTTGCATTGCCCTGACACAGAAATGGGTACTAGAATAAGCATGATTATCAGGTTTAAATTGGAGAACTGTCCAACTGTGTTATGCCCTCGTGTCCATGCATTATACAAACAGCTATATGAGCACCTACATAGCTGTATGGGCTCACCAATACCCGACTCGTAAAACCTGCCTCCACCAAGGTAGAGTAATCCCCTTTGCTGGACAGCAGCACTACACAAACCACATGACAGGTCACTATATTGGCTGTACAGAGCCAAGTAGGTGCAGGCACCAACTTGGAAGCAAGTCCACCTTTGTCTGAACAAGCATATAAGGTCACAGGTGAATCACTGTAAGGCTAAGAGTACAAATTGGACACATCCACCAAGGTCAGTCACAAGGCCGTCATCACATATGTCTTCAATCTCAGAGGCAACAACCTAACCCACCCTGATGCACAGGGTGAATATAGTACAGTGTAGCTATGCAATGCTGTGTAAGGTGCTGTCTGCTTGCATTTGTTATGGGTACACATCAAAGTGTATGAACCTTATTAGCCATAATGCATTATTGGTGTTAGTACCATTGACTGAATGTAGCCTGACATGCTGTGTTCTGTTGGTGTTCCAGGTGTGTGTGTCTGCAGGCTGTGGCCCTGCAGACATTACCAATGAGGAGTATGGTAGAGTGGAAACACATCAGCCGTTTCAAGGTACAGCTGCATATGTACATGTTTACCAGGTGTGTATGCATGCAACAGTGTGTGAGGGACACTGTTGGCAGATAGTGCGACCTTGCATACATACCCCTTGTCACAGACAGCTAGCCTTCATATATGTCACCTCAGTGTTCTGTAGTACTACAGGCTCATACATACAGAGGAGGTTAGTGGAGTACTGGCACTAGGTACCTCAGAAGCCTGGCCATGACGTTAACCCCAACAGATTCACCTATCTTGTGGGCACACAGTAATCACAGGGCCTTCTCATGTCTACATATTCTACACACATAGGCAACACCCAATGTACGTGTGACATTATCAGTTGTGGAGTGTGGGGCACAAGTTGTAGTAATGTGACAGATGGCAGCACATAGCATGCCCACAGCAAGTGCAACACAGGACACCCTCTGGTATGCTAGTATGGCACCTTCTTTGTGTGACATTACCTTCACTTACAGTATTCCTCATGACATTAAGGTGCTTCTGATGTGCAATTATGTCTCTATGCAATCAGTACAGACCCATATGACATGTTTCTTGTCCCACAGTTCTGGGACCACTTTTAACTGTTTCAGTTGTCAGCACAGGTTACCCCCTGCCAAACATGGACTGCAACCTGCAGGGTGGTTCAGACATACCTCTCAACTGTACACTTTACACAGACTGTCCTGATGCATGCCATATATCAGTAATGCATTTTCTCATCTGCCTGTGTCTGCCTGGCACATTGTTTCCAAACAATTGCGGGCTTCAGTCATAACATAATGGCAGACATTATGAGTTGCACAATTCATACCATTCAGACCATCTATGCTAATGCAAACCCTGTTATGCTATCTCCATTATATGTTTGTAGGAGCAGTATTTCACTGGTGTCCCTATTATGTGTCCTTTGTCACCCCATTACATATGGCTTTGTGAACAGTCCTTGCACTGACCGCTTGAGAGGTATGGGTAGATATGGTGGCCATATCTCTGACCTCTGCATATGTGTGCAGATTGTCCTGATCTCTGACACATGATTTCTTCACACTGGTCATGTACATGTGGTTTTCTGGCCAACATCTGGTAAAACAATGACAGACTGACATTGTAGGTTAATGACAACTACTATATGTAACACATACCCTTTGGAAGGTGCATTCAATTGTATGACCTGTTCCGCTATCCATTTCCCATGTATGTCACAGCAATATGCAATGGGTGTGCCCATGTTTGCTGTTTGCCCCAGCTTCACATATGGCATTTACCTGATGTCTATCTGTAGACTGCTGCAAGGTGATGCGATACAGTGATAGGGTAACAGTCTATCAGCATTATGTTTCAGACAGGTACGAGGTCTGCTGTTGCCATGTCTGTCACTACAGTGACTGAAAGTTTGGCAATGTGTCTCATAAATGCCCATTGTTAGGGATCACAGACAACATACTGATTGCAAACATCAGGGTATTCCGTATACATATGTACAGATGGCTGGTATGGGCAGTACAGTTTAACATGTCGCATGTACAGCAGATGACATTAACTGGCTCTGCAAAGTAATGCCATGGTGAATGAGTCAACAGGCCTTAAAATGATATACCGACACAAACAGTCACAGGGAATATGCTTCTCAGACACACACACAGTATCACAGTTGCCAGTATTGAGTTTAGAACCCCTTCCTATCTAGTTGTTGGTACTACTGTGTTATGCAGCTATTGCATGCACCACGGAGCTTATAGGATTGAAGAGTGTCCTAAGGTACTTCTAAGGTGTATAACATCACCAGCCCTTGTAAAAGTATGGCAATGGGGAAGTGTACTGGCAGGGAAATGCCTCACGATACTGTATACTACAAATATACACACTTACAAACACACACACATACACACACGCACATGTTTGCCAGAACTGAGGCTAGACCCCCTGCCTATCTAATTAATTGTACTGTAGTATTACATAGTTATTGCACGCGGCATAAGGCTGAGAAGTGTATACAGGTACGTCTATGGTGGATGACATCAGCAGCCCTTGCAAAGACGGCAGTGGGATGTGTAATGGGTGGAACACACCTCATAATGGTAAAGCCCACACCCCCAGAGGATATGGCCTCAGCCAAACACACACACACACTTGCCAGGACTGAGATTATAACTTCTACTTATCTAGTTATCTGTACTATACTATTACAAGATTATTGCACGTGCCATAGAGCTTATAGGGCTGAGGGTTGTCCAACAGTACTTTTAAGGTGAATGACATCAGCAGCCCTTGTAAAGTAAGGCACTGGAACATGTTGTGGATGGAAAGGTCCACAAAACACTTTATCCTATGAACCTACACACTTACGCTCACACATTTGGCAGTAGTGAGGGAAGCCCTGCCTATCTAGTTATTTATACTGTAGTGTTACGCAATTATCGCATGTGCCACAGAGCTTAGGGCTCAGGCCAGTCCAAAGGTACGTCTTCGACAAATGACATCAGCAGATCTTGTAAAGTAGGGCAATGGGAAGTGTACTGGGTGAGAAAGGAGTAAAACTTTTATTCCTACACACACCCCTCCCCCACACCCACACTAACATATGCCAGGACTGAGGTTAGAACCCCTACCTATATAGTTATTTGTACTATAGTGTTACACAGTTATTGCACGCACTACAGAACCTATAGAACTCACAAATGTACTTCTTATAGGGCTGGGGCTGTACAAACCTATAAACACACACACACACACACACACACACACACACACACACACACACACACACACACACTCTAATTATTTGTACTATAGTGTTACACAGTTATTGCATGTGCTACAGCACTTATAGGGCTGACAGGTGTCCAATGGTACCTCTAATGTGAATGACAGCAGCAGATCTTGTGAAGTAGGGCAATGGAAAGTGTACTGAGTGGGAACAGCCTCCAAATACTTAAAACTACAGATACACACACAAAGGCAGGTGATGTGATATTATAACTCCCACCTAAGTACTATTGCACAATGGATCTCGCTTTCCTGCTAGCACATGCGACTGGTTATGACCAGTATGCCACTGTCCGCAGCAGGGCATCGCTCTATGCCATTCAGGGTATCCGTGTGTATGACTCACCCACTATGTGTCCCCCTGTGTCTCTCTCTCCCTCTTTATATCACTGTCTGTCTCTCTCTTCCCCACATCTGTGTGTGTGTGTGTATGCTTGACATATTATCTGTTGCCCATATATATGTCGGTGTATCACATGCAACAGATGCGGATATATCACATATGGGCCACCTACAGCTAGCTGGTGATAATCCTGTCTGACGGATGTGTGTGTAGGGACAGTTAAGGTGCACATAGCTGTCTGTATGCAAAGACATATATGCACAATACAGTTACACAGTCTGATGTGGGTTCCAACATGGCCTGTGATAGGAGCATGCCCAGTATGACCTTCTATAGTGATAGTGGGACTCCATTCCAGAGATAGTTGTACTCCGGTCTGGGATTTTGTGTGCTACAGTCATACCTCTCAAAAGTAAAAAGGACTTTCCTGGAGGTACTGGGTTTGTTTTAGCAGACATTTTCTGACATATCTAAAGTCAGACACTGCAATGTATTGTGTCACTACCTAGTGACAGACATCCTCAAATTATCACAGTGCTTTACCAGAGGAATACAAGATGTATGATGCACAGACCAATATGAGCCCGACTACATACATTCTTGCCCAAAAAGGCCAGTTGAGAGGTGTGGCTACAGCCGGTCAACTGATGAAGCTGTGTAAACAAGTCCAGCAACTTGGTGATATACTGGCTGGGGATCTCCTACTTGTGTGGTATTCTTCTTACCTGCAAAGTCAGATCCTGGTGTGACCATACCTCTAAACTGTACATTTTTTGGAAGACTGTCCAGGTATTTGTCTAGACGTTTTGTCCAGTCTACATAAACTTGTGTTTTTATGGCAAGTTAGTTGCATATAATTGAAGACTGATATTACAAAATAATGACAGACAGTGTTTCAGACTTCATAACCTTCAGACAATTCCTGCTAATATAAAACCCTTATTCTACCAACTTTCTCAGTATGTGAGGGCAATATTTACAGCACGTGACTATCATTGTGCCTTTGTCCCACTTTTATTTATGATCTTGTCCAAAATGTCTCGCTGTCAGATGTTGAGAGGTATGGGTGTGGGTACAGTGTGCATTCTACTCTGCAGAAATGGTCATTATATGTGTAGTATATTCCACATAGCACTCTGACTTCTAGGTATGTCAGTGGCAGAGCAGTACAGGGTAATGTGGTGAACCACTGACAGACAGCTGTGTATAGGTTGATAGGTTGCTATGACATTAGTAGGGTACTGCCCTGAAGCCCTTATAACCTACGCAGACGGGAGTGTAGCCCATGTTACAACACATCAGCACACAGCGCCCCTGTCCAGCAGGGACACAGGTGGGATCACAGGACTGTAATTTGGGTTTCCCGTGCACTTATACAGGGAGCACATCACTAGGGGTATGGAGGCACTTGGCTTGCTGTTGACAGGGAGTGTATTTCATAGATGGAGGAGTGTGTGGGATATGTATCTGTCACACCAACAAGCAGTGCTAATATCACAGCCCAGGTTAACGCTGCACCTACAGGTTGATGGAGTGGGCCTTGAGTTCCAGATATGCAACTGTCCCATCAAGGCAGGATCTGGATTGCTTTGCATGCCAGACAGGGGTCACCTCAGCAGAGTATGTATGGAACAGGGTAGTGGGACAGTGCTGTTAGCCTATCTGTGTAGGGTAGGCGTTTGGTGTAAGGCCTTCATGTTTGCAAGACCCTGGTATGTGGAGTCTACGTGGTCTGTATGTTTGTGGAGCTCTCATGTGATTTTTGCCTCTGAGGTATCCATTGTTTGGGTTTTGTATTATTGTGGACCTCCACTTACATGGGTGTGTGTTGTGTATTTGCAGGTGATGTTTACTGACTCCTTACACTGCATGGCACCTATGTTACTGCACAACCTGTTCTGGTGTGCATATTCTCCATTTGTCTGGCCAGTGGTTTCCCTTCTCCTTATGTGTGTCTCTTTGTCCTTCTGTAGTCCAGTCACAGGCTTTGGCCATAGTAGCTGCTATGTATTTGTAATTCTGATATGGGCAGGGTACATGCCATTACATCACACACAAGGTTGTGGAATTCACACCTCTGAGTGTACCTATTTAGCAGGTTGTCCATCACTGTAACACTCCATTTGCTGGGGTCCTTAGATGGTTTGTGTTGCTATATATTATAAAGCTACATGTGGAACTAGGTGTCATACCGCCACAGACTGACATCTGGACAGGCCCAAATATTACAGTCAAAGGCCCACACATGGTGACAGGGTGTTAATAATGTTCTGCCAAACAGACAGTTGGGAGACCAGTTTGGTAATTGCTTGTTTGCTTTAATGAGTATGAGGTCTGCTTCCCCACCGTCTGCTATTGCTGTTTTCACATGACCCTTTCTTGTTTTGCAAATAGTTGGCAGGCAAATGCAATGTTAGGAGAAGCAGAACAGACATACAAAGCATACTTGTGCTCCTTCTATGCAACCTGTGTCATTCCAGGGGTATGGCTGTGCTAACACAGAAAGGTGGCAGCCATTTATACACTAGCAATACGCTGGCCTTTGGGTACCTGCTGTACTATTAGGCACCATACCTCTCAACTTTTGAGAGCTAGATATCTAGACAAAGCCATAC
Organism: Protopterus annectens; assembly: GCF_019279795.1. Lineage (NCBI taxonomy): Eukaryota > Metazoa > Chordata > Ceratodontiformes > Protopteridae > Protopterus > Protopterus annectens. Next base: position 656,730,682 of record NC_056743.1, on the reverse strand, counting down.
GTAAGTGGGGGATAGAGGCCTAGATATATGGACCATTTTTAAGTATTGGCCTTACAGACCTAGAAAGGTGATTCAATAACAGGTTTTGCATTAGCATGTGTTTTTCTATAGGGTATGAAATCTGACACTACAATCTGTCATTATTTTCTGACCTTAGTCTAATGTGATTTGCCAGTGAATTGCCAGACAACCACTATTTCATGATATACAGACCACAACTATGATGCTTACCTCTGGACATTCTACAATAGGTCTGCACAGTTGAGAGGCATGGTAGGCACTGTGTAGGTTACTCCAAACTGTGTACCCCCTGTCCATGATCTGTCCAGCTTTCCTGCAATAACAAATATTGACATCTGGACAGTGTGTACAACTCCTACCGTAGGTTTAGCTGACATGCAGATTAGTTGGCACTGCAGTTCTTGGAGCATGGCCCTGTCAACCACAGTACTGTACCTAGGCCACTATGACACAACAGCCAGGAGTAAGTGCTGGCCACATCCTGACAGTATTAACCACACATATACATAGCTCATTGACCCCTGCATATTGTGGACATGCAACATGTTGTCATGTAGATTGGGACAGGCCTGGCAATCTGTGCTCTGCTGCTATTTCCCTACAAACATACATGTTATTGCAGTTCTATGGGAATATGTGTGTGGGGAGGCACACCTGTCAAATGTACATATTTGCACAGACTGTGCTGCTATTTGCTTTACATTTTTGTTCTATTTAGCATAGTATTGTGCCTTGTCTTGGAGACTAGAGGTATATCACTAAATCACAGGTCAGAGTGTAATGGCATAATTTCAGTTTCAGACTTCTTACTCTTCAGAGCCTTACTGCAACACCTGCTGTACTATCACTGTGTAAAGTCTGTAGGGGGTATTTCAACATTGTTACCATTTCTGGGCATTTCCCAGACATTTCTTAATGGTTTTGTATGGCTAACTTGCTGGATGAGGCTGAGAGGTGAGTATGGGACCCCCCACACTGACATCCATGCCTGTGACCTATGACCCCCCAGTTAGCTGCCCCCCCCACATATACTGCAGTGGGATCTGTTACCTTGGGTACTACTGCATAGTGTGGAGAAGCCAGTAATGGGCAAACATTTTCTGGTGTCCCACATAGCTGTCAGTTGTCTGCTTCTACCCCAGTAGGCCACCCCATTCCCTTGCATGCATATAGTGATACCATAGATATGCTATCAGAACATACTGCTACCTTCATTTATTGTTAAGACGACTGACTTACCTTGTCCCTGCAGCAGTTGTGAGGACAGTGCTTGAGGGCTGCCTATGATGGATGCACGCAGTACACTGCCTATACATGGTAAGGTATAGGAAGTGTGATATGTGTGTGGCATCCATTTTTAGTGTGTGTGTGTGTGTGTGTGTGTGTGTGTGTGTGTGTGTGTGTGTGTGTGTGTGTGTGTGTGTGTGTGAGAGAGAGAGAGAGAGAGAGAGAGAAAGAGAGAGTCGGAGAGAGGTGTCAGTCCCTGGGCCTCTACAGTGTCAGTGTGTGTGTTACACATTGCCTCTTTGCCAAGGCCAGGGCATACTGGGCACGCCTCAGTCTGCCTACAGGAGCTGGCTTAGGGGGTTCCTCCTCAGAGTCCTTCTGTGCCTGTGGAGACCTTGGCAATGGTGGGGGGCTGCATGGCCCTTCCCTATGCTGTTCCTGCTCCTGCTATTTCTGCAGGATCATATTGTGTAGCATGGCAAATGTTATGAACATGTGTCCAAGTGGCTGGAGAGTACTTCAGGGCTCCACCAGATATGCCAAGGCAGCGGAACCGTGATTTGAGCATCCCAAACACACACACTATGATGACCCTGCTTTGTGCGTGTGCCTCATTATGGCGTTCGTGAGTGTGTGTGCATTTCTGACGGGTGTCATCATCCACGGCTCCAGTGCATAGCCAGCATCCCCCCACCAGATGGCTATATGAGATGTCCCCCTGGCAAATCCCTGGTAAAGCTGTGAGGAATGCCAGATGTGGGAGTTGTGATAGCTTCCAGGGCTGCCAGCACACACATTAATGATAATGGCCTGGACACTGCACATAACCTGGCAAGCTGATGGAGTGAAAGCCCTTGTGGTTTACGTAGACCCTACCCTGTTCATTAAGTGGTGCTTTGATGTGGGTGCACGTGCAGTCTATGGCACCCAGGACTTCTGGGTAGTCTGCTACATGGTGGAAGAAGTGCATATTGCTGGTCCTCTCCTCATGGGTGCTGAGGAAGTAAATGTGCTCACCGGCATGTGGTAGCATAGCATCCAGGAACTGGTGGAGTACCCTGGATGCAGATGCCTGTGAGACCCCCCCAATGAGGTCCTCAGTAGGTCTTTGGAAAGTGAGACCCCCCAATGAGGTCCTCAGTAGGTCTTTGGAAAGTACCTGTTGCTAGTATTCTTAAGGCTATACATACCTTGGTATCCACTGGGATGGGTTCCCCTCTGTTGGCTCTGGGTCTGAGATGAGGCCAGCACAGCTCGATGAGTTGCTGAAGTATGTCCCTGTCCACCCTGTAACACTCTAGTATCTCCAGATCATGTAGCCCCTGGTAGATTACCCTGGGTCTGCACACTCTTCCCCTCCTCCTCAGCCTGGATCGGTTGGCAGAATTATCCTCCTCGCCGCTCTCAGCCTCTAGCACATACTGATGTATCAAAGCAGCAGCCCCTAACATTTTGTCAGTTAAAATTCTCCCAAGTGTGTACACCAACAGGACAGAGTTTGTGGGAAAAAACAGACTGCAAGGTGTTTGCATAGTTTATACTGTTGTGCTGCAAATGCTGCCTTTATGATTGGCTGGCTATGATAGATTCCACCTGTCTACTATATTATTTGTACTCGATTGCTTTTATTCTGCTATTTCCCATTTTCTTTTTTTTCCCTTTCCATTTCTGCCACTTTTAAGCCCCATTGCGCTCCATGCAAAACCCGCTGCCGAAATGTAAACAGTTCTGCTATTTCCGGGGGGGGGGGTTGTTTGTTTAAGAGATGGCGCACGCCGCGCAAACCGGTTTAGCTAAAGTAAACACTTTTAAGCAGAAATGGCCCTCCCTAGATGCGAACACACTCCTCATTTCATGGAACAAGTAAATACAGCCTCAGACATACCTTCTTTCTTACCTGTGCTTAGCTAAGCTCAAATGGAAGCCGTGGAGCTCCAATGTGCTTACAACAAGCATGACACACCCCCTTTTCATGTCAGTTGCTTCTCCTGCTTACACCACTGCCTTATAGCTCCTACACGGTTAGGTGCAGGCAGACAATGGTCTCCCATTTTGCTATTCAGTAAAATTTGTTCATTTGCATACCCCACTGCCTTAGTCCCTTGTTACACCACTACACCAGAGACTTTCTCCTTAGCAACCAGTGTTACCCGTTATTGTTTTGATTCTGCATGCTATACACTATAACGGCAAAAGGCAAATTTCACTTAAAATTGTCTTTTCACATTTTTTAATTTTTCGACATGATCTCGTTTGTGTGCCACTGCGCTATGCTTAAATGGCCGAAATCGGCCAAAAAAAAAAAACTTTGATTTTTATAATTTTGCAACTCTTTTCCGTGCTAACGGCCATATTTTTGGCCACTGGCATGCCTAATGATTATAATACATGCTTTACTTTGAGCTGTCATGCCCCCGTTTTCATTTTTGCAGAAATGTACATGGTCAGTAACCGAATACATTTCTGCAACAGACACTGTTATGGCACAGATGCCCGCCTGCTTACTGAATCACCAATTCACCTAATTTGCATGGTTTTCACCAGCAAATGAGGTAATTAGCATTATTCAGTGGTGTCCATGTCAGAATAGTGCTGGCGGGCTCGTGCATGCCTCCAGCCTTGTTTACTGAATCGCTCGGTGGCCATATTCCATGCAGAAGCTGCTGCACTATTCTGGCACAAAAAAAACGATTTAATGAATCCTGGGGAAAAACTCACACATACTGAATCACTACTAGTATGCCAACAAACTACACCAGCAGTAACTTTCAATACGAAAGGCGATCAGGAAAATGAACCTGATGGATTTCAGCCTTGCACACTTTAAACTCGGGGCACAGAAACCATGATGATATTCTGAGGATGTGATTATATTGAAAAAAATGGTTATGTAACAGAATATTAAAAGATCAAAAATACAAAGACTTTTTATTTTACTGAGTTGTAACTTCATCTACAACACAGCTGCAAACAAATGACAGTGTTATCTAAAATGTTTGTAAAGAAGACATAAGCTTCATTATAAAATCTTCTGAAGTACTAATCAAAACCAAAAATTAAGACTTCCCCACAACCACTCAAAATTTATAATTCCCAAAACCAAATTAATTTCCTCTACAGATGTACACCTTCAAAGAGAAAATAAGTATCACAGCTGTCAGTTGTTTTTGTAGTTTTATCGACAGCCCCCTTTTTTCCATTTATTATTATCATCATCATTATTATTTTGCTGATCTTTAAGCTTCCCTGAATCAGATTAGAGCCAATTTGTTCCCTGGTGGTGGTGATCACCAGGGAGAAAGCTATTTGGAAAAAAACAACATTCAGGCAGCCATGACAATTGCTTGCATCCATGCTGTCTTTCCAGCAACTAGGACATTTTCGCTAATTAATCTAAACCATCCTCTGAGCACGGGGATGTGTGAAACACATCACTGTGGGAGCCCATAACACCTTCCTTTTTCCAAGTGCACCTGCAAACTGAGGGATGCCACAAATTAGTAGCATGGTGGAACATTTGTATGCCCCAGGTCACAGGCCCTCTCTTTCTCCAAAGGGCAGCTACTGCCCACAGTCCATTCCTCCCCCTCCTCCTAAGAGTTCCAAGTCCATCCTCCCAGTCAGCTCCATCAGGCATCTCAACCACTAGTTAGGCCTGGGTTGCCTGGACCACACTCGGGGCTTTACCCCTTTATGTCAAAGGACAGGCTTATAAAAGCCCTTTTTGCTTCTCTTTAGCTTTATCACAAAGATTTGTTTCTTTTTTTTAGTTTTCTACACACATTTTCACTACTGTGCACTCCATTACTCATTAATGAGCCTCATAGGTGGTAAGAAAGAAACAGTCTCACTGTTTTTTTTTCTTGTCAGCAAAGCATGAACAGCATCACCTCTGTGCTGGACAGAAGAAAACTCCATATTCTCTTACCTCCCTAAGTGATACCATTCTTTTCAGAAAAACCTTTGGCGATAAAAAGCAGTGTCACAACTCTACACTGTTTCTTTTCAGCTGAAATATCAATATCAGACAACAACATTGCGAATTGTAACTGTTGGTGTCTATCAGTTTCTGTTTGCTAACAAGACAGGAAAAAAGAAATGGTGTAACATAGTTAGAAATTCCTCTTTTAAAGTAAGTGGGATATGCCTACAGGACAAGTTTCAAAACTCAGTAAAGTGCAGTTGTGTAAGTAAACTTACCATAACAGTAAATACCCGAATGATCACTGCTGCAGTAGCCTAAACTATATGGGTTATATCCTGCCAAGAATATAACAACCAGCCAGCTTCCAAAGCTTCAGGGTACCTTCCACGCACCCAAAACTGTCAGACAGTTCAAAGTGAATTGTGTAAAAGACACATTTGGGTACCAAGCTCTTCAGAGCTTTACTGCCAAAAAGATATAAACAACACAACACAAAAACAAAGGGGATGGAGGACTACTGCAGTGATGATCCTTTGAACATCTACTAATACAGTAAGCTTACTTGCACAACTGTACTATGTTCATCATATTGATCACTGCTGCATTAGCCTTAGTTATACTAGTAGATTACCTTAGCTTACTACATTTGGGAGGTGAAAGGAGAAGACTGCAGGAGCCCCAAGTTCTTGCAAAGCCTGAACTAGACCTAGAGAAGGAACCAAGCTTATATTGCTTTCGAAAAGTATGTACACAGAACCAAGTAGCAGCTTCTAGAATGCAAATCTTCCAAAAAGACATATATGAAGTCAAGACCTGGTAAAATAGGCCTTGGCCCTGCCTGGAATACTTTTGATGTGGTGAGTATAACAAAAGTTAATAGCCTTACACAACCATTTGGAAATGTCAGTTTTGATACAGGTTGTCCCTTCTTCTTGCCTTAACAAAAAATAATCAACAGATCCAAAGATCTGAAAGGTTTAGTTCTGTTAAGATAGCACCTACATTGTCTGTGGACATCCAAGGTACGGAGTATCCTTTCTCCCTCATTTTTAGGTTTCAGAAAAGAAAACAAGGAGATGGACAATTTGGCTTAAAGTAAACTTGGATACCACTTTAATCATAAAAGAAGGATTAGTTCTCAAAAAAACTCTCTCTCTGTGGAAAATGAGACAAAGTTGACTCAGCACCAGAGCTTGCAACCCAGATACCCTTGTTACAGAGGTCAGAGCAATCAGCAAAACTGTTTTCCATGTTAAGAACCTCAAGTCAGCCAGGTTAACTGGTTCAAATGGAGCAAGTGTTAGCTTCTCTAACACAAAATTAAGATGCCAAGGAGAGGCCACAGTTTTTTTTTGGAGGCTTCTTATGCAAAACCCCTTTAAAAAAACATTTTGACAAGAGAATGTATTAAAAGAGGAGGACCCTTGGGCAGACATGCTGAAATGGCCGATAAACGATCCATGACAGAGGAGCAAGAAAGACCACAGGATAATAACTCACATAAATATTGTAAAACCAGAGAACAACTAGCCTTGAATGAGTGGTGGTGGTTATGCTGCTGGCACCAATTAGAAAACCTTTTCCATTCACTAATACATGATTTTCTAGCAGAAGACTTTCTTACCTCCATTAATTCCTGCTGCACATCCTCAGTAAATGGATGCCTAAAAGGAATTAAAACCCTATCATCTAGGCACTCAAATGAAGTTGACTGATGTCAGAATGTATCAAACATCCCTGTTCTTGTGTGAGTAGATCCAGTTGTGAGGAAGCTTGTGGTAATTCCCCTGGTCATTTCCAAATGAATGGACAACCACAGAAGCCGGGGCCAGAAGGCAGCTACACAATTATCCTGGGGATTCTTATGACTCTTCAGAAGTAACCTAGATATTAATGGAAAAGCATGCAGAACATTCCTGCCCACAGAAAAGAAAAGGCATGCGTCTTACAGGACTTCTTGCATGGAGTCCTGGAGCAGAATCTTGCCTGCTGAGAGTTCGGACAGGAGGCAAACAGGTCTACTTGAGAAACTCCCCACAGATGGATCAAATCTCAGAAGACCCCCTGATCTAGTTTCCATTAGTGAGGGTCTACCCTTGTTCTGCTCAGCTTATCTACCACATAACTTTGCTCTGACAGAATGTAGGCTGACTGCAGAGTGAGAGTGTGCGCTGAAGCTATATCTCAAGCTAACAAGTCTGCAGAGGGGATACAACCTGGTTCCCCCTTGATTGTTGATGTATCACATGACTGTGGTATTGCCTAACAACTTGAGGAGGTCCCATGGACCAAATATACTTCAGAGAGTTGAGTGCTTTGATAAGAGCAAGAATCTTTTTTATATTCATGTGCTTGCATTTGCCTTTAGTGCCCCCCCACATCTAGCACTTTAATCCCTCCTTAAAATGCTCACCAAGCAAAGTCTGAGGCATCTGTGGTGACTGACTGCTTTGGAACAGGCAGGGGAGACTGGATTTGGGGATATCTGTTGTCTCCAGCAAGCGATTCTCTTCTGACAAACCCCAGCACTGAGATGTGAAAAGACAAGGGGTGTTGGTGCTGGGACCAAAGAGAAGCCAGATACCACTGTATCTTTCTCATGTGGAGTCTTGCCGAGGTATAATGAGAATCATAGAAGCCATGAAACCCAAAATCCTGTAGCATTCCCTCCAAGTGACTGAAGTTTGAGTGGAAAAACCCTAGAAACAGATCTTGTGTTTCTAGCTGATATCCCAGAAACACAACCCTGTGATAAGAAATCAAAAATGACTTTTGAATGCTCTCCTGGAATCCCAGCTTGTGCAAGAGATCTCTCTCCCAAGAGAGAGATTCCTGACACACTGAAAAAAGACTCTGCAAAGATAAGCAAATCATCTAAATATAAAAAAAAATGTGGATACCCTGTAGCCTGCAATGAGCTATAAGCAGAGCTAGACACTTTGATGAACACTCTTGCTGCAGTGGATAACCCAAAGGGTAATGCAGAAAACTAGTAATGTGATACAGACACACAAAACTTTAAGACACACCTGAAGTCTGGATGAATATGAATGTGACAATAAGCATCTTTTAAATCTTGTGTTACCAGGAAACATGAATGAGGAACAAGTACTAACAGAGAAGCGACAGCATTTCAAATTTGGGAACTATCACAAACAGGTTTAGTAAAGAAAGATCCAGAACCGGTCTCCAAGCACTTTCTTCTCTTTATTTCTTTCTTTGGCACTAAAACATCCTTGAATAAACCACCTTTCCCACCTAGGAAGATGGAACTGGTTCCATCACTCTGTTGGAGAGCACGTGACAAATGACAGGAGAAACAAAAGGGTCTGGTCTGGAGGATGAGGTAGAACTTCAAAACTTCCTATTGTACAATCTATATGTTTTACAACTTCATATACACACATACTAAACCATAAATGAAATTAAAACACCAAATTATATAATAAAAAATATTATTAAGTAAGAAATACATTGTTACCCTAAAGAAACTCATGTACATTGCTAATAACCAATGTCAAACGCGAATTAATATAGTTACTGTACTAATAAATTAGTGCAATAATATCAAACACACTTTAATAATATCATCTTTGCAGACTTCTAAGTTTAAGAATACTACTGATGGAGCAGGATTCATTTAAACCTGGAACATTGTATGCATTGAGTTTGATCTGCCACATTAACTCCAATTCTTCAAGTTTAAGAGGGAAAGGTCCACCTCTAATGTCCTGTGATACATTATCAATTGCCATGAATTTAAACTGATGGTCCACATTAAGATGAATGTGTTTTGCCAATGCGTTATCAGTCTTATTATGGCTAATTGCATACAAATGTTCATACATTCTGTCTCTGAGTCTACGCTCCGTCTTACCTATATAAAAGGCTGGACAGCATGTACATCTAGCCAGGTAGACTGTAAACCTGGAATTACAATTAAACCTAGACTTTAATTTGAATTGTTGTCCATTTAAAACGAAGAAATTAGCTACCTCCACATTTTTACAGTAATTGCAGTTCTCACATTTGTTCATCCCAACTATTCTGGGAACCTTAATATGCTGTTTTTCCAATAAGTTCTTGAGATTTCTTCCACGTTTAAAAACAAAGTTTGGTGTACTACCAAATTTATTAAATAATGTTTGATTAGATCTAAACAATTCCCAGTTTTTCTGCATAATTTTAGTGCAAAGGTTACTTTGTGCATTAAATGTAGTTATAAAACTACAGTATGATCTTTGGTTGTTGCGGGAAATGGGCTCACTAAGAACCGTGTGCACTGACAAATCTGAATCTATTAAGTCATTACACACAGTTTAATAGCCAAAATGGGTTTGTAAACTTGATTTGCCCTCTTAAAGTTGACTTCCTCAATCAAAGAATCCAACAAAGATTCCAGGTAGTCACGATGTAAAAAGAGATTCTTTAAGAATGTGCATTCTTGTACAAAATCTTCCTCCTGGCTAACAATACGAGAAGCCCTAACTAGCTGACCCTTGATGATGGGCCATTTCTGATGAAAAGGATGGCAGCTAGAAAAATAGAGGAAAGAATTAGAATATGTACTTTTCCTAAAAATGTTGGCCGTGAAATAACCCAATGTTCTGTTTTTACTTAACCAGATGTCTAAATATGCTATGGCCTCAGTGTTGAAAGTGGAAGTAAAATGTAAGAAATCAGTTGATTGATTGAACATTTCCAACATCCCTCAGCCTGTCTCCTGATCTCCTTTCAACAAAATAAATACGTTGTCCAGGTATCTGGTGTAATATACAAGGTCTTTTTGTACATTCATGTTGTTCAGTACAAATTTGGATCCCCAGTGCACCATGACCAGATTGGCTACACTGGCTCCGCATGGGGAACCCATTGCTATCCCCACGTTCTGCAAATAAAATTGGTTGTTGAACATACAAAAATTATTTGTTAATACTAAGTCAAGTAATTCCATCACTAAAGAAATCTCTGAACTGGGAGCTCCATGTTTCTTCATCAATAGAGCTACCCATTCGGTACTGACCTCATGTGGAATACATGTGTACAGGTCCCTGACATCAATTGTGAGAAAATTGTTGTTTTCATTATATTCTAAGTTGTCAATTTTAGCCAAAAAAGTCCGAGTGTCTTTACATATTTGGTCTTCACAGACCACACATTTCTGCAACATTGTGTCAATGACCTTAGCACAAGCATAAGTGGGGAGCCTCGACTATCAACCAACGGTCTCATGGGTGGATCCAGTAGGTCTTTGTGTATTTTTGGAATACCGAACAGAAATGGATATTTAGGATAAGATGTTGTCATGTAATTGAACATGTCCTGTTTAATCTGACCTTCAATAAATAAATCATTAATACACATCTTAATCAAATTAGAAGCCTTATTGACCTCTGAACGAGAACTCGTTTGGTAAGCATTACTACTCAACAATCTATCCATCCTTTCAATATAATCAACATAGTCAAAAACCACCAAACCACCACCTTTATTGGGTTTGCAAACCCAAATATCTTGTGATTGAATGTACTTTTAAGTAGTCACTTTCATCACAATTTACATTCATAGAATAATTACTATATAGACTACTTTTTGCCATTTGCCTAAAGTCTAGTTCACACAGTTGCTCAAATACCTGCAACACTGGATGTAGCGGTGGATTGAAAGTGCTAGGAATACGAAACACATTGATACCTACTGTGTCTGTCTGTGCTGTTACCAAACAATAACTGAAAATTCAACTTCCTAGTAAAAGACAATTTCAATAATGGCCTTAACAATGTCAATTTGATGTTGAGGTACATACATGTGTCCCTTAGCTAAAAGGTTCACAATATCGGGCGTAAATACACTTGAAGAAAAATTATACACTCTAAAGTCACCTTCTTTGTTACAGATAACCTTTGGACCTATCTAACATCATTGTAACTGTTCATCGTTAAATGGAGACCTTGGTGAACTATTTTCTTCGTCACTAAACATTACTTGTTCATAAAAAACCACAGGCTGAAGAATAAGGGAAGAGACCTCGCTAGAGGAATCTAATACCTCACTTGAGGAATCTTCCCCAGCCGTTAAGTTTTGTTTCTGTTGGTATATGGCTTACCCTTGTTCAATTATAGGTTCTTTTGTTGTTTCGGCCTCGCTCCTGTATTACTGGCTTGCCGAAAAAACTGATTCTCATTAGAATTTTGTCGTCTATTATTACTATTATAATATACGCAAGGACCGTTTTGAAGTCTCTCACTCCTCTGGACCTCTGGAAAAACAGGATCACTGTCGTTAAATTCATTACCATTGTTGGTCACATTCATAGCATCAAAAGGCATGTTAGCATTCTGGGCAACCTGTTCACCATTAAATTGGTCAGGTTGATCATTGTTAGAAAGGCCATGACCATGAACTTCTTTCTCTTGCTGGTTATGCTTACCCCTGGCCAGCCTGCCATACTTGAGCAGGAGAAGGGGCCGGGTATGCCACTCCTTGGTTGTATGCCTTACGGTCACGGTCGAGTTTTTTGACTTTATTAGCTTTGAGCTTACTCATATGTTGCTCAATACTAGTGAACACCCTACTATATTCGTATTTGTATCTTACAAACTCAACATCATTGTTAATACCCTTGTCTAAATCAGTAACTGAGTTGGTTAAAGTATCGACACAAACAGAATAATGTTTAACCATAAGTTCTAAAAGTTCGAACCCTTGACGGAACCCTTGACGGTAGAACAGTTCTATTAAATCCATATGAAAGGGCGATCCTTTAACAAGCCCTGTAGGGTACTGAAATCTACGCAAGCCTTTCGAAACCACTCTCTGTGCTAAACATTCTTTAAAGTAAGATATTCCCAATTGCATTTTCTTTAGTTTTAAAAGATGGGTGTCAAACAATTTCAAATTATTAACTATTTCAGGAGGTTCAAAAGAATTACCTCCCACTAACTGAGAATCACTAACGGTAGATGAAACTTGCCCAGAAAAAGAAAAATTGTCTGAGATTCAAACTGCCAACGAAGGAATTCCTCCCCTCTGTTCCTGCTGTTGGACTGAGTTAGCCTGCCGGTCTACTTGCAGGGCGTCCTGTGGATTCACTTGTTGGTTGATCATGCCCTGGTTCTCTCCTTGCAGTAGCTGGTTAGCAGGCTGCCACTGCTGATTAAAGAAAAAGGTAAATTACCGGCACAGACATTACAAGGAATTAAGTCCTTAAGAGCCCGCTGGTTTTGGTCAAGCTGGTCGAGTCTCATACAAATAGACTCGATTTTACTGAACAATGATGGTAACACTTTGTTGTTTAGAGAGGAATTAATACCATCAGGAACAGGAGTGATTTAATTCCTCTCTAAACAAAGTGTTAGCATCATTTAGTCAGCAGTGGCAGCCTTGAACCTCAGCAGGCTAATTTACTAACTAACTGGACACAGCCGCTACATGGTATTCCAAAGCAGTTAAGGCAGCAGGAAGCTGTTATTGACGAGAGTCGGGTGAATTTGTCAATACCACCACCAGCACAAGGTACCGTGGTTGGGTCCGTAAGGATGACCCCAGCTCAGTCGTCTAACCAGCTACTGCGAGGAAAGAACCAGGGCATGATCAACCAGGTGAATCCACAGGACGCCCTGCAAGTAGACCGGCAGGCTAACTCAGTCCAACAGCAGGAACGGAGGGGAGGAATTCCTTCGTTGGCAGTTTGGATCTCAGACAATTTTTCTTTTTCCGGGCAAGTTTCATCTACCGTTAGTGATTCTCAGTTAGTGGGAGGTAATTCTTTTGAACCTCCTCATATAGTTAATAATTTGAAATTGTTTGACACCCATCATTTAAAACTAAAGAAAATGCAATTGGGAATATCTTACTTTAAAGAATGTTTAGCACAGAGAGTGGTTTCAAAAGGCTTGCGTAGATTTCAGTACCCTACAGGGCTTGTTAAAGGTTCGCCCTTTCATATGGATTTAATAGAACTGTTCGACCGTCAGGGGTTCGAACTTTTAGAACTTATGGTTAAACATTATTCTGTTTGTGTCGATACTTTAACCAACTCAGTTACTGATTTAGACGACTATTAACAATGATGTTGAGTTTGTAAGATACAAATACGAATATAGTAGGGTGTTCACTAGTATTGAGCAACATATGAGTAAGCTCAAAGCTAATAAAGTCAAAAAACTCGACCGTGACCGTAAGGCATACAACCAAGGAGTGGCATACCCAGCCCCTTCTCCTGCTCAAGTATGGCAGGCTGGCCAGGGGTAAGCATAACCAGCAAGAGAAAGAAGTTCATGGTCATGGCCTTTTATAACAATGATCAACCTGACCAATTTAATGGTGAACAGATTGCCCAGAATGCAAACATGCCTTTTGATGCTATGAATGTGACCAACAATGGTAATGAATTTAACGACAGTGGTCCTGTTTTTCCAGAGGTCTGGAGGAGTGAGAACTTCAAAACGGTCCTCGCGTATATTATAATAGTAATAATAGACGACAAAATTCTAATGAGAATCAGTTTTTTTGGCAAGCCAGTATTACAGGAGCAAGGCCGAAACAACAAAAAAACCTACAATTGAACAAGGGCAAGCCATATACCAACAGAAACAAAACTTAATGGCTGGGGAAGATTCCTCAAGTGAGGTATTAGATTCCTCTAGCGAGGTCTCTTCCCTTATTCTTCAGCCTGTGTTTTTTTATGAACAAGTAATGTTTAGTGATGAAGAAAATAGTTCACCAAGGTCTCCATGTAACGATGAACAGTTACAACGATGTTAGATAGGTCCAAAGGTTATCTGTAACAAAGAAGGTGATTTTAGAGTGTATAATTTTTCTTCAAGTGTATTTACGCCCGATATTGTGAACTTTTTAGCTAAGGGACACACGTATGTACCTCAACATCAAATTGACATTGTTAAGGCCATTATTGAAATTAAGTCTTTTACTAGGAAGTTGAATTTTCAGTTATTGTTTGGTAACAACACAGACAGACACAGTAGGTATCAATGTGTTTCGTATTCCTAGCACTTTCAATCCACCGCTACATCCAGTGTTGCAGGTATTTGAGCAACTGTGCGAACTGGACTTTAGGCAAATGGCAAAAAGTAGTCTATATAGTAATTATTCTATGAATGTAAATCGTGATGAAAGTGACTACTTAAAATACATTCAATCACAAGATATATGGGTTTGCAATCCCGATAAAGGTGGTGGTTTTTGACAATGTTGATTATATTGAAAGGATGGACAGATTGTTGAGTAGTAATGCTTACCAAACGAGTTCTTGTTCAGAGGTCAGTAAGGCTTATAATTTAATTAGGATGTGTATTAATGATTTATTTATTGAAGGTCGAATCAACAGGACATGTTCAATTACATGACAACATCTTATCCTAAATATCCATTTCTGTTCGGTATTCCAAAAATACACAAAGACCTACTGGATCCACCTATGAGACCGTTGGTTGATAGTCAAGGCTCCCCCACTTATGCTTATGCTATGGTCATTGACACAATGTTGCAGAAATATGTGGTATGTGAAGACCAAATATGTAAAGACTCTTGGTCTTTTTTGGCTAAAATTGACAACTTAGAATATAATGAAAACCACAATTTTCTCACGATTGATGTCAGGGACCTGTACACATGTATTCCACATGAGGTCAGTACCGAATGGGTAGCTCTACTGATGAAGAAACATGGAGCTCCCAGTTCGGAGATTTCTTTAGTGATGGAATTACTTGACTTAGTATTAACAAATAATTTTTTAATGTTCAACTACCAATTTTATTTGCAGAAAGCGGGGATAGCAATGGGTTCCCCGTGCGGAGCCAGTGTAGCCAATCTGGTCATGGTGCATTGGTAATCCAAATTTGTACTGAACAACATGAATGTACAAAAAGACCTCGCATATTACACCAGATACCTGGACATATTTATTTTGTTGAAAGGAGATCAGGAGGAGACAGGCCGAGGGATGCTGGAAATGTTCAATCAATCAACTGAATTCTTACATTTTACTTCCACTTTCAACATTGAGGCCATAGCATATTTAGACATCTGGTTAAGTAAAAACAGAACATTGGGTTGTTTCATGGCCAAAAGTTTTAAGAAAAGTACATATTCTAATTCTTTCCTCCATTTTTCTAGCTGCCATCCTTTTCATCAGAAAAGGTCCGTCATCAAGGGTCAGCTAGTTAGGGCTTCTCGTATTATTAGCCAGGAGGAAGATTTTGTACAATCATGCACATTCTTAAAGAATCTCTTTTTACATCGTGACTACTCCGAATCTTTGTTGGATTCTTTGATTGAGGAAGTCAACTTTAAGAGGGAAAATCAAGTTTACAAACCCATTTTGGCTATTAAACCATCTGTGTGTAATGACTTAATAGATTCAGATTTGTCAGTGCACACGGTTCTTAGGGAGTCCATTTCCCGCAACAACCAAACACCATACTGTAGTTTTATGACTACATTTAATGCACAAAGTAACCTTTGCACTAAAATTATGCGGAAAAACTGGGAATTGTTTAGATCTAATCAAACATTATTTAATAAATTTGGTAGTACACCAAACTTTGTTTTTAAACGTGGAAGAAATCTCAAGAACTTATTGGAAAACAGCATATTAAGGTTCCCAGAATAGTTGGAATGAACAAATGTGAGAACTGCAATTACTGTAAAAATGTGGAGGTAGCTAATTTCTTTGTGGTAAATGGACAACAATTCAAATTAAAATCTACGTTTAAGTGTTAATTCCAGGTTTACAGTCTACCTGGCTAGATGTACACGCTGTCCAGCCTTTTATATAGGTAAGACGAAGCGTAGACTCAGAGACAGAATGTATGAACATTTGTATGCAATTAGCCATAATAAGACCGATAACACATTGGCAAAACACATTAATCTTAATGTGGACCATCAGTTTAAATTTATGGCAATTGATAATGTATCACAGGACATTAGAGGTGGACCTTTCCCTCTTAAACTTGAAGAATCGGAGTTAATGTGGCAGATCAAACTCAATGCATACAATGTTCCAGGTTTAAATGAATCCTGCTCCATCAGTAATATTCTTAAACTTAGGAGTTTGCAAAGATGACATTATTAAAGTGTAATAGTTTGATATTATTGCACTAATTTATTAGTAAAATAACTAGATCAATTTGCGTTTGACATTGGTTATTAGCAATGTACATGAGTTTCTTTGGGGTAACAATGTATTTCTTACTTAATATTTTTTATTATATAATTTAGTGTTTTAATTTCATTTACAGTTTAGTATGTGTGTATATGAAGTTGTAAAACACATAGATTGTACAATAGGAAGTTTTGAAGTTCCACTTGATATAGGTACTACGCAATTTTAGTATTTGTCAGTTAAGTAGCAATTATCAGTTTTTTCTCCCGCATTTTTTTTGGATCAAGTGTTTTTAAAGGATGACGTAATTTTATGTATTTTCACTTCTGATGAGGTTTGCATGAATGCAAACGAAAAGCGCTTCAAGTTTTTATTAATTAAATTAGAGCGTTGACTCTACAGTTGCTTGGACTTGTTTTCCGTTATTATTTTTTTAAACATCTGTTTGCCTACACTTTGTTGAGACTGTTTATTTTGTTTCATACCAAACTCGGACAAGGAATTAGTGAATCCGTTGGAAAATTTGGTAAAGGCGGGCTATTCCATAAATCAGCTTACTCCTTTCATCACACTTTTTCATCACCTCTGCAGCACATGGGGCAAAAACTAAATCCCTATCCAAAGGAGAATTTAAAATCTTACATTTATCATCATCTGGGAGGTTTGGAGAATGCAGCCAAGCAAATCTCTTCAAAACAGTTCCAGTGGCCATAGCCCTTGAAGAAGCATCAACAGAGTAACACACACACATTGTATACAATGAGTAGTGACTTGATCAATAGAAGAAAATGCAGACAAAACATTCCTCATACCTTTGCAATTAGTCAGGACAAACCTTAACATATGTGCCTAACAATTCTACATCTTGAAAATCAAAGTTGCAAAATTATACACTTTTTCCCATAGTTATCAATAATCTTCCCATCCTTATCAGAAATAGTAGAATTGGAATTACTAAGTGTTTAGCAGCAGAAGGATTAACTAAAGCTATAGCTGCTGGATCAGATTTTGGAAGAGCATATACAAAACTTAAGATTGAGGAATTTTACACATCCTGTTTTTGGAACAGCTGTAAAGAAAACTACAGGCACTAACACACACATCCTCCAGAGCTAACAGAACTGGAGGAATGGGTGCACGTTCTGGAAATTCTTTCTGTAACAGCTCATAATGTTTTCATAGAGACAAAGAAACTTCAGTGTTCCCACCTTGAAAACACTAGCAAATTGTTTCAAAGAAAGAGACCCCCCCAAACACACACACACAGTGAGAGTCACAGACTGAGCTCTCTTCTGAATCTGAATCAGAAATCTGAGGTGAAAACCATGAATCTTTCTCTTAATTCTCCTGTCTTGATTCAAAATCTTGAATATTTTCATGAAAAGAGGCATCCCTCTTTCTTTTACCAGAAACTACTTTATAAGAAGGATCAATAGCCTGAATTAAACCCTGAGCCAGTCCCAAGAAACTAGTCTTGTCTACGGAAATTAGAGGAGGAGCAGATACGCGTTTAGTTTTCTGTTTCTTTTTGACAGGAAGAAAAGGACTAACATTGTTATTAATGGCACCAGTAACTTCTCCAAGAATGTGCACAGCATTCTGACAAAACAGGGAAGCTTTCCCCTGTTCCCACACCCAGGACCAACAAGAGTGGCTCTCCCTTGCCTACTGAGAGGACCCCAACAGCTGCAGAGGACATGGTTGACCCCAGTCCACAATGGCTATAGGTGCTACACCAGTGGGATCTGGGGTAAAACACAAGTGGTCTGAAGTACAACTGAATTGATAGCCTGCTGTAATGACACAGGCTGCTTTTGCTTAACTTTTTCTTTTTGAGGCTGGAGGAAGGATTGATCATGGGGTTGGTAGAGTGTTCCATGGTCAAGCCAAAAACGGTGCCTCTTCCCAAATAAAACAAGCACCAAATGCCAGAAAAAAAAGTCTTTAATTTCATTTTTTCACATACAAAAACAGCAAAAGGCACTTAAACACAGTAAAAGGCACTTAAAAATACTTTGCCTGCCCCACAAAATAAAATAAATACAATATCTCCACAGAAAAAAATGATTGCAGTTACTTTAAACAAAATTTAAACTAACAGGAAAAAAACTGTGCTCCCATTTAAAAGTGCAGTACAGTCTCATGACAGTCCATCAAAACACAACCCCCAGCTTTAAAATAATGTTCCTGAAAACAGAAGCATCAATAAAAACAAAATTATTTAACAGAATTTTTTTCCATAAATGGAACGCATCTGACAGCAAAGGACCAGCACAAGCAAACCACTGATTCTTTCAAGCCTCAAATGAGCGTATTCTTCAGTAGCAGTAAAGTTCTGAATGGCTTGACATCCAAACTTGTCTTTTAGTCAGCTCAGCTCATGCTGCCTGACAGAAGCTTTGAAAGCTGGCCAGCTGTTACATCACTGGCAGGATATAACCCATATAGCTAAGGCTTCTACAGCAGTGATCAATATGATGAACAGCATCACTACATAATGCAATAATTTATGATGCAGTCCTTTGCTTTCATGTACTCATTTACTACACAGAGCGCTAGTGTGTAACTGGTGTTTCAGTAGAGTTAATGAGCAACTCACACATTCACTCCTAAAGATACCATTGTTCTGCTTTTTATAACTTGTCATTCATCTTTAAATAAAATGTAATCATTCAAATAACACTTAATAATGTTTCCTGGGTGTAAATTTACAGCAAAGCATGCATGAGCAGGGTCTTTTTTTTTTTTTTTTTGAAGACTTCATTTGTAGTCAGTGAGCTATCTTAAAGCTGAGATGCTCATTGCTGATATTAAAAAAATACTTGGGCTGTTTTCAGATTTTAGAATGATGTGTGGTATCACTGGCAAAGTATACAGCCTGTTTTCAGTTTCGGAAGTTTTATAAAACTCACACTACCAGTTAGAGAAATGGAACAACATGAAAAACTTTAAAATCTAATGATATTTATAGTTTAGAGAGGATAACTAAACAGTTACACTGATAGCAAAATCCAACTGCAGAAAAAAAATGTATGCTCAAAAAGCGCATGCAATTTAAACAAGAATAGCAACAGCATCAAAGTGTCAAGATAATAAAATCTGATAAACAGTCTCAAGATAACATCTGATAAACAGTCTCAAGATAATAACATCTGATAAACAGTCTCAAGATAATAACATCTGATAAACAGTCTCAAGATAATAACATCTGATAAACAGTCTCAAGATAATAACATCTGATAAACAGTCTCAAGATAACATCTGATAAACAGTCTCAAGATAATAACATCTGATAAACAGTCTCAAGATAATAACATCTGATAAACAGTCTCAAGATAACATCTGATAAACAGTCTCAAGATAATAACATCTGATAAAGTCTCAAGATAATAACATCTGTTATCTGATCTTATCAAACAAAGACAATTTTCCAATTAAACTGGAAAAATAAGTGGATGGCAAGCCAAGGACTGTAATCATGCTCTACATAAAAACTTTTTCTCATCATGCCTGCTGACCTATCAGCCAATTTATTTTTTGGGCATCAATCACAAGCAGTGATCACACCAGTGTTGACTTATGCAGGCATGCTTCTGCACATGTTTAGTGATAACTACAGGACACTACATGGCAAGTACATGCATCCTAGTTCTTGTACTACACCACTGCAAAATTCAGCCTCTGCTAGGGATCAGTACTGTAGCAGACAGTTACCTACCCACCCACCTCCAATGATGGGTAAGCCAACACCAGCAAAGGACCCCACCCATCTTTCTCCCACAGATATTGTGTTACTAATGAATTGAGGTCATCTGCATTACAGTTGGGGATTTATCTCTCCAGCTACCCTAGATACAGATGTTACTAAAGAACAGCAACCACAATGATATTGTTCACTGTTCTGTTGTCAAAAGCCTGGGAAAATGCTCTCGGCAACCATGCCCAGATTAAAAATGGAATGATCCCTAGTCTGTTCTTTGCAATGAACAAAATGACTGCTTAGGTTATTTATGCATTTATGTACTTCAGTTGACCACGTTAGTCCTATTAGGCTCATGGATTGCTTTCAAGCGAGACAAGGGATGGTATTTAACTTGACTAAGCGTAACAATGTCAGAACACTAGGGAAAAGCATGTACACTTTTTTTTTTTATACATTCTACAAGATCTTAAAGTTGATTACCACCACCTAAGGCAACTGGCTTAATGTTTGTTTTGAATGACTGCACCTCAGGAGTGCAACAAACCCTGCCCCCTTATGCTGCACTACAGTGTCAATACTGTAATATGAACCCAAGTACCTGGTTTGGGAATGTGACCCTCAGCCTTCTGATATTCCCTACAGCAATGGAGAATGCACTACCTGATGAATCACTATCATTGCAAGACTGTAAATTTACACAATTCTGCAATCCATGCAAAAGGACATCTTGGCATTTTGCCAAACATCCCCATCACACAGAATCACTTACCTTTCTATTTTTCATTTGTTCTATAATGCTTCTGGGTGTCTCCCCTTCATGATTAGCAATCTCCATGGCAACAGGGCAGTGCTTCTTCAAGGGAATAAACAAGTCATCATATACTGCAATGATAAAATGACAACTAAGTTAGTACAAATGCAAGTCAGAAAAGAATACTTTTTTAAAATTTATATTCACACCATGTATAAAATAATCACCCTATATCTGTTTTTGCCTTCTCATTTGCCTGATAAAATTTTAATTAAAAATCACCTGAGGAGTAGTTACTGACACTGCCTTGTGAAAACAAATTAAAGACGAAGAACTGGAAATGGTTGCAGAAGGAGGGCAATATGTTTTGGTAATGACTGGCCAAAAATGTGGGGTAAGTATTCAAACCAAGTCAATCTCTCTTAATTTTCACTACTTCTTTTGTTCAGAATGAGTTACTTCAGAAAGAATGACTTTAAGCTAACCCACTGGCTTAATACCTGTGCTAATACTATAGGTAGCGACATCAGTAAAGCAAGGCCACACTGAAAGACTAGTGCAGTGATGGAGACGGAACTCAAAGTAATGTGCATTCAGACATTTCTGCTCATTCATTAGTATGGAAAGGCAACACTGGATGTAGCTATTTAGCTGTAAAAAGATGACAATTGATGATTACAAAAAAGTGATAATATGGTCCACACTGGGACACAAAAATAATGTACTATAAAAAATCTTTACAAAGGGTTGAACACACACCACTACAGAGCAGCTGCTCAAACTACTTTTCACAATCTGAGCCACTCAGGATGCAGTAAGCTAGATGTACTACCTAGT
Source organism: Protopterus annectens (assembly GCF_019279795.1). Lineage (NCBI taxonomy): Eukaryota > Metazoa > Chordata > Ceratodontiformes > Protopteridae > Protopterus > Protopterus annectens. The sequence continues at coordinate 656,709,090 of NC_056743.1, read as the reverse complement.
CTGTTCAGAGCAGTTTACAAGCACTCAGGAGACAGGAAGCACACACAGCCTTACTCAGCACATGATGCCTTTATGTAAGTACCACACTGTGTGGAACAATCCACATCAGGATGATATAGCACAAGCCTCCACCAAAACAAGTTAAACCACATCAGCAAGGTCCTGCTTTAGAGAACTCTGCACAGCCAGGGCAAGGTGAGAGGGAGGGTGAAGCAACCCTCAAAGTAGGCTACAACTGTCATGTCTGCTAGTAGTGGGTGGTTTTATAGGCTGGTAGGATAGCAAGCAATATACTGGGTAAATAATATAGCATGCTCAAGACAAACATGCCATTACGCGACATGTACTGTACTATTAAAATTTATTAGTCTGGCAATTGAGTAAAAAAGGTTAGAGCTATGTGCAGTAACAAGTTTCATCCTGTAATCCTGGGTTTGATTCCTTCACATTCTACATACAAACGATGAGACTCTCATATGATGCTTCATCTAACAGTTTTCCTAGACTACTCCTAAAAAGAGGCATTTGCACTTATCAGATATACCCAATTAACAAATGAACAAAGTTAACCATTTAAATTAAAGAATTTTCCAGTAATAAAAAAAACAAGGCAAACTATGGCTGAAAAAGAACCCACAAAACATTTTTTCTTAGCGCTTTCATTCTTTTTAATGTTTCAACAAGAACTTCATCAGATGAAGTTTCTTCAGCTAAGAAAACGTGTTCACGGGTTCTTTTTCAGCCATAGTTTGGCTTGTTTATTAGTTTTCCAGTTGTTTATTGGAAAATTAAGATACCAACAAAAATTACTTATGTTACACTACCAGTGCTGCATTTTTGCTAATTACAACTAACCTGACTGGCTAGCAACAACTACCAAGAAACTTTCTAGTGGCTGTGCATTGCAAAAGGTCAGCATGTAACTGCAGCTGGCAACATTGCCATTATATAAGACAAGAGGTACACTCTACCAAATGCCCTTAGTGACCACTGCTCTGTCACAGTAAATAGACACACTCCCCATTTCACCAGACCTTTCAGGTTTATCACGTCCCGCAAAATCTCATCTTTTAGTCTTGACTCTTTCACTGACCAACTCTAAAATTAACTGGTCCCATCTCACTACACTCCCCTTAGATGAGGCTGTCCACTCTTTCAACTCCACCTTTCTAAACATCCTCAACTCCCTTGCTCCTCTCCATTCAATCAGAATCAAAGGGTCTATATATATTATATCCTCGAATGCTTAAAAAAGCAAACGCTGATTGATTGAACTTATTTTCGCGAAACTGCAAAATATTGAAGCAGCAGAAACTCAAATTTTTTCCTAGGGAAATAATTTGGTTGTCCGTTTCTGTTGCTTCGGTATTTTCAGTGTTATGGTGAAAAGTTACCAGTCAGATTCAGGTAAGTGTGCGATTGTGTGGATTTGAGTGTTAGGGTGATTTAGGTGAGTTAGGGTTAGGGCTCGGGTTAGGTGTGTGTGCGATTGAGTGGACATGAGGGTTAGGGCGGATTTAAGTGAGTTAGGGTTAGGGAGCGGGTGAGGTGAATGTGCGATAGTGACGGACCTTAGGGTTAGGGTTTTGGTTAAGGTAAGTGGGTAGTTAGTGGTGTGTGCATAGTTTAGTGTAGGATTAGGTATCAGATTTTAGGTGTATGTGTGTGGATTTCTGTTTGTTTGGTGTGCTTGTGTTGTGTGTATGTGTTTTGGATCAGCGATTTTTTTTCCCTGGGAAAAAAATCACTGATCTGACAGTTCGAGATTGTAAGCTTTCACTTAAATTAGGTCGATCAATCAGCGTTCGATGATATAATATAGATCCGAATCAAAGCTAAAACCACTCCTTGTCTGACCAAATCTACTCGAGCCTTGATGAAAACCGTGACAGGATATGGAAATTATAGACTAAAACGAAGACCCCTTCTCTCCTACAGACCTATAAAGAACTTAGGAATCAAACAAAGAAAATTATCAACAAAGACAAGATTAACTTCTATGCAAACCCTCCCACTACTCTAAAATCTGACCCCAAAAAATTCTGGAACACAATCAATCATATACTACATCCAGGAAACCCTTCCCCTCCTAACCCATGCCCAAATAAAACTCCTGAAGAAACTGCCACTACATTTAACAATCATTTTATTGACTCAATAACTACTACAATAAATGCTCTTCCCACTAGAAAAAATACTAATAACCCCACATTCTCAACTTCTCCCCCTTATCCCTCTAACTCTTTTTCCCTTAAATCAGTTTCAACTAACTATATTAAATCTCTATTCTCTAAACTCAAACCCTGCTCCCCCTCAACTGATAATCTATCTTCCTACAGACTGCTGCTGAAACCCTAGCCTATCCAGTATCCATACTGATCAACCAATCTATCTCTGAATCAAATGTTCCAGTAATATAGAAAACATTGTATACATTACCTACACATAAAGGAGGTAATTCTACAGATACATCAAACTTCAGACCAACTGCAACACTGTCTCCCCTCTCCAAGATACTTGAGAAATGCATACACAAGCAGATAATGCAGCACCTTCTCTAAGAGAACCTTCTAACACACACACACAACATGGCTTTCATCCTAAACCCAGTACTACAACTGCACTAATATCCTTCATCAGTACTGTATCACTGGCCCGTGGCAACAATAAACTAGTTTATGTCTGTTCCTCGACCTGTCCAAAACCCTTGACACTGTCTCCCATCCCTTTCTCCTAGACAAACTCTCTCATTTAAGATTCTCTCCTCCCACCATATCCTAGTTTTCTAGCTCTCTCTCTAACCGCCAGCACGCTGTTAAATGTCACTCTGCTCTATCTCCCCCCCCGTAATCATCCCAATGGGTGTCCCCCTAGGATCCATACTTGGGCCACTGCTCTTCAATATTTTCACCAACCTACTTTACACCTCTTGTCCCCCACTCGACACTTGTACAATATGCCGATGATTCAACGGTCATCACCATTGCTGACAATCCATCTGACCTCCACTCTACTACCCTAGCATCACTCAACACCATAGAGACATAACTTTGTGATAACAAATTAATTCTCAACCCTAAGAAAACTAAGCTCCTACTCTTCCTCCCAAAAAACCTCATCAATCTCAAAACTACATTTTCCATCCTATCAAGCAATAACACTATCATTACTGCTGAACCTAGCACTAAACTGCTGGGAGTCATAATAGACGATCAGCTTAAATTTGATCTCCAAGTCACTACCTTTATCAAAAAGGCTCACCAGAAACTTGGACTCCTTTACCATAACAAAAGACATTTAACCAATACAGCCAGAATAACTCCCATGCATTTCTTCTTCCCACCCTTCTTTACAGCGGTCAGTTATTCAAAATCTTAACACCACGCTCATAAATAAACTTGAAACTACCTACAATAAGGTTGCTAGATTTGCTGCAAACCAAACCTACAAGTCACACCATTGCTTATCCCTTAAACAACTGGACTGGCTCGAATTCCCTCATTTGCTGCTACTACATCAACTGCAAATTATCCACTCCATCCTCTATCTACCTTCTTTCTGCTCTAGCCTTCTATCTATTATATCTAAATATTCCCCAACTAGCACACTATGTAGCTCAGACCAGGACTTCCCACAGATTTCTAAACCCAAAACCAAAACAGGATGTTTACTCTATAACTATAACCCTGCTGCGACTTGGAACCAACTACCCCTAGAAATTAGGTTCCTTGAACAAACCAACCATTTAAAACTAGCCACTCGGAGATATCTAACAAATAAATGGTCCTGCCACCGTAGTCATCCTCCCTGAAACTACCCTACCTTAGCTTCCATTCATCCTCCTTCCGTTCTCTTCCCTTCTACTTCTTCTCCCTCTTTTTCCCCTCACCTTCCACAGTCTTAGCATAATAAACATCTACCCCTCTGTCTGTGTTTAACCACTTCATCCCCATGCTATTCCTTTTGTACTTATACTGTATATAACCACTTTAACACCTTATTCCTTTCATGAAATTATATCTAGTGTTTTCAGTAAGATTTCTTACATTGTACCCAACTGTCTTCTGTATGATTTCTGTATGATTTATTGTAAATGTTCTCTCTTTAACTATCTGTTTAGCTGCAAATGAAAATGTCTTAATTGCGCGTAAGTATAATGTAAAAACTCACTGCAGAGCTTTTCTCCTCGGGTTTCCACTGAAAACAAGCCAAATGCTCAGCTGGACTAACTCTGTTAACAAACGTAAAATAAAAAAAAAAAAAAAACTTGGCTATGGTATTCAGTGTGTGTGTATGTTGTCTATCTAAAGCATCTGTGGATAACACAAACACAGAGGAAGATGTTGCATGACATTTACTGATGTCTGTGATGCACATCAGAAAATAAAAGATGAAAGCACCAAGGACTTCAACTATTTTTACACAATATATGACAGCATACCTATTTAATTACACTGAAGCCTATGTCAGCAAAGAGAATTAGCAGTGAAAAAACCTGCATTATCAGCTCAGTGAAAGCAGCAGGAATACAACACTGTGCAAATGACAAAGCAACATGTACAGAATTCTGGACATATGACAAATACTAGAGAAAAAAAACACAGCACAGCTCTGTGTGCAGTTCTTCTAAGCTCTACAATCACAAGAATGCCAGCAGGCACTAGTCTGCTGAAGATGCCTAGTAACTTGGTTTGTGTATTTACACAGCTGTTGCTCTCAAAGCTTTCTTAAGTCTACGTACTGGGAACACATCTGGTGTTAGACAAATCTCAGAAGGGAAGACTTTATAGTTTGCATCATCCAATGTGAGTTTCAAAAAAGGGTTCTGCATACCATACTTTGCAGTTCTTACCTCTTCTTCCTTTCCGAATTGCCAGCTGGGCTGCAACATGAAGTGGTGTGTTTCCCTTGTTGTCCTGAAGCAGTACACTAGCTCCATACTTTAGAAGCAAGTGAACCACAGCATCGTCCTGCAGGCCACAAGCAATATGCAGTGGAGTCCTGCCTTTTTTTACAACATAATTGACATCAAGACGTGTATTCTTTCGAAGGTAAGACTTTAGCTTGAGGAGATTGCCCCCCTCTATGTAACATAACAGTTTCTTCCACTTTTTTGATTTCATGTTGAAGAACTCAGCTTATCGTCAGCAGCAATAGACTCTAAATCAGCCGCAAACTCTTTCAAGCCAACAAGTGGACAGGAGGTGTCTGTCAAAACACTTCTTTCCCTACAAGAAAAAAATAGTTTTAAAATGAAAAATAATGTGTTTCATACACATTAATACTTAGAAATATAAAAGTGGGTGCAAGCAGTATACGGACTAATTTTAATTTAGAGGCAAACTGCATTTAAAAAGGCATTTGAAATCAAAACCACAATTACTTTCCATGTTGCACTATGGACAGAAGTAAAATTTCACTCTGTAGTTCACCCACAGAAGGTGTGCTTAGCAGCCTTTGTTTTCTATAACAACATACTAGTTACACTGCACTCTACAAATTCTGAAGCCTACCAGAATAATTTGGGAGAAACACTCCATAACTCAGCACTGAAAGCTTCTCTAGTTTAGCTAAAAAGAAATGTATACCAAGCTGATCTTTGCCAAAACAGCACTAACATGGCATACCTACAGACAACCTAGTAATTATAGGTTCAGGTTAATACTAGACTAACTGCCCTTGCAGGCCTTTTAAGCCTAGCCAATTTCAGTTTTTGTGCTTGAAATATCCAATTTGATTATAGACTGGCCTAACCCATCCCATTGTTAATAATTATATATTACCCTTAATAAAAATAACTAATTTAATTTTAATTTAACTCCTGTACCTTAGTTTTTTGCTTGGGTTCCCACAGCAGCTGTCTACAATCAGCTGTGAACTGCAGCACCTTCTCAAATCACAGTCTCTCACACCTCTCAGATCAGGGCCCCTTGAACAGGGAAACCCTAAGAGTAAACAGTTTTGTGCAGAGATGAGTTCAGGGAGTCCTACAAAGGTCATCCTGACACATGTGGAGGGCTTTTTGAATGCCCTATCCACTGGTTTTACCCACCTCCTAATGTGTACTACGTGTTCATTTGCTTCTAAACTTTGATCACTGCCCTCCACCAATGACTGCCTGTCACTAGCTATAAACCATGGCCCTCCCATGGGATACATGAGCTGGTAAAAATGCCATTGCTCCATATCCTCTTGGCTAATCCTTCAGTGATTAGTTCAGAGTTATATGGGTCACAATCAGGGCTCCAAGCCTCTCTGGGCCTTTCCTTATACACTTTTTACAATAAAGCATCTGCAAGAATTACAAGAACTACTACCATAAAAGTATACAGAATAAAAAATGAAGAAGAAACATATGACATCATTACTTAGAATACTTGTCAAATGTCCAGAATTTTGCAGAATTTCCAGACTGTTGCCTCATATTTACGGTCTGTTCTTTGTAAAATTTGCAATTTTCTGACAAGCCACTGAGGAATGTAGTCACTATTATAACAATAGACATTTGAGTTTCAGACTTCATATTCTTCAAAAAATGCATGTTAATGCAAAACCTGTTACTCTAGCAAGTTTCTAAATTTATAACCGCAATTATTTAGCATATATCCCTGATTTTGACCCTTTATCCCTCTGTTACTTTTGGATTTGCCTTGAATTCTTGTGCAAAGAAATTGAACATTTACTGGGTTATACTGTTGTAATATCATGAGAAACATTACAGTTCATTACCAGAAAAGATTTCTGAAGCAGGATGAGATGACTCAAAATTTAAAACAAATTGCAGAGATAACGGATACCTTATCATGTGTACCTAGCAAAGGAATTCTGGCCAGCATTGGCGTTTAGAGTGTGAACTAGGATAAGGCAGGGAAAAGAAGATTCAATATACTCCTAACATTATGTAAAAAGTCTGTAGAAATTACTTCAGTTATAAAAATAACATCCATATTAGAAAGGGGACAAAGAAAAAGAAATACTGGATGGTGGTTGGAATATCAATAAGGAACACAAAAGCTGCATAACGGAATAAATACCAACCGTCACAGGGACAATGTGTCTCACACACAGTCCACTAATTAATGGTGCAGCCAGACAGCTAGGCTGGGGAGGGTGGAAGGAGTGAAAGGAAACAGGCTGATCTTTCCTACGGGTAGGCTTTGTGGGGGGGGGGGGTACAAGCTCTGGAAACAGAAGGAATGGGAATTCTACAAGAGTAGCAGGGAAGTTAGCTTGTGCCACTGTGCAGTTGTGGTTCCACTACATACCTCAAACATGTTCCTCCCTAAAATATGAAGGAAGATCAAGAAAAATACAGTAAAAAGCAAATCCACCCAGGATTATTGCACAGCACCAATTAACTCTTGCTCCTACCAGCAACTGTTATGACCAAAGTGGTCAGTGGAGTGGTGGGGTAGGTAAGATGCAAATAAGAACATTACAGAAATTTCTGAATAAACCTCCTCCATCTACCTTCTCATATGTTCACTTTGTGCTATGGTTCAGAAGTCAGATGGGCAATTCAAAAAAATAACAGTGGGAAAAATAAGAAAGATGCTAGTAACAGAAAACATTATTATCACATTTGGTTATCTTCTATTTAATTCTGGACAGCTCAAAGTAAATGTGGCCCCATACTAAACAGTTGCACTCATAGTCTCATTTTAGCAAGATATACAAATTATAATTAGCTATTTACGAGGGGTGACACAGGAATTCTGATCTGGTTAAATGACATCCTCAAAAGTCATGCACTACACCTGAGAAAGGGATAAGAATCCAAAAATAAGTTGTTTACAACTCATTATGATATGACATTGTATATAACATACTGAAATACATTTTGAAATTTGTTTTTTTTTTAAACTACATTGTTTCCTGCAACAGAAAAATATGAGAACAAAAATATAAGAGCAAAAGTGAAACTTGTCCAATGTTTTTATTCATTTTTTTATTCTCTTATTTCAGTTTAGCTAAATCTAACACTGTTTTCAGGAAATAATCAAATTTCACTTGCAGATTATCCCCAAGATGTGACAAAAGTACAAATGCTACAGCTAACAGAACACCACCTACTAAGTAAAATTGGGAAAAATCTACTGTCGAGTGTCTGGCAACTGGTTACAAAAGAAAACATAATTCAAATAACCAAGACTCAACCAGTTGCAAGTATATCTTTTCAAAATGTGACTCAAAATATTTCCCCTATTAAACTGACTTGCTTGAACTTGTATTATGTAAATGAAGAATCATGAACTGAAAACTAGATCTACAAAATAAAGTTCTGTGATACTGGCTTTAATGCTCTGGACTGCACTGCCACACAAGTGGCTTCCCAGCCTTGATTTCACATTCCTAATGTCCATCTATAGAGTCATTTTAAACAAGTACGATTCATGTAGATTACTCTTAATATTTATGATAAACAGGAGAGAAAGCACGCACCCCTCTCCATGAAAATAATTAAAGCATGAAGCAAGCCCTCACCTGGTGATATGAGGTCAGAAACATTTCAAACACTAGTGCTGTATCCAACACCATACATTAATGATTTTTTTTGGAAGACAGCACTTACAGCAACAATTCAATAATGACAACAACTTCTTCAGGACAGTTCAGATTATTTCAGGGAGGATGAAAATGATGACTTTTTTGTACTGCTGTTCGCAAGGTCATGTTAGAAGATTGCAACTTAAAATATGTATCCAAAAGTAAATCACTGGCAAAAAGCCAAATGTACCGAACTACACTGCAGGTATGTATATATTAAAAATTATTTTAATTCTAAGATACAGCTCAGCATATGCTTTTCCTTCTTCTTCTGTACTGGAATGGCCTAAAGTCATTTTGATTCCAAAAGAAACATTAACCTCTTCATGACAGTTTGCGGAACGCTTAGTGTAGAAGACCAAGATTCTGCATTTTACAGTTACTTCCCTCTGGATTCAACATCCTGCCTCTATACTTGCACAAAGCTGAATGTGCAATGTAAAACCTTTGTTAATAAGACCAAACAGTCAAAGGAACTAAAGAGGCACACACATAGACCACAGCTCTTCCATGATATATACTGAATTAAAATACCGTTGAGATTTAAGCTACTTTCTGCCCTTCCAAACTTCAGCATTCACCCCATCACTGAGATCTAGCAACTTACACAGCACTGCCATCAAGACTTCAAGCATTACAGCAGCAGAAACGCTAGTGTCACTGAATTTTTTTTATGCACAGTATTATAAATATAATTGTTTTGCAAATTTTTGACAATTTACTGTGGCAGCATCCCTCAACCTGGTCCATTGCCTCACATTTAAATCAATGTTTCATCATTCTCTTGCATTATTTTGGTGGGTTCCCACACACCAAGGCTGCATCACTTGATATTTAAATCTTTCCAGATTTTTTTCATTATTCTCATGCCTGAGTCATGAAATAAAATCTGTCTACCAGCAGGAGGACACAGTCAAACTGGCCTGGCCTTCAAGTGCATTTAACATCCAACCTCTCTTATATCCCTTCCACCTTGCCTTCACGCTCTTCAATGAATCTGTGGATTCCTTCTCCAATTTCCATTCTGGTAATCCTTTGCAAGGCTCCACAACCACCTCTACATTAAAAAAAATACATTTGCAGATCCAGAAAACAGAAGCTCCTCATAATCTGCTACTTGCTCTCCTTCCTGGTGTCTTTCATATTGAGGCTGACCTCTTCACTTCTCCTTAACATGTCCTTAACTTGATTGTGCCTTGTACTCCAATATTAGCATCTTCTGGACTCTAGTGAGATGATCCTGTCTTCTCTAGTCTCCTGTGATAACGGTTCCTTTTAACCAACACATTCTCCTGGTGTGTTTCCTCCAGACTTCTTTGACATCATTCTCCCTGCAGAGCCTTCAGAACTTCACATGACACAAAATACACAACAAGCAGCAGGAATTTCTTCTTTGCTTCTGGAGTCTATCTCCCTGAGGAAACACTCCATCATTCTGTTTGCAAGTACCATGGCCATCTGACTGAAGCCAATAGTTCAGTCCAAGTGTAACAACATTCTGTAATCCTTTTTCTGCTCTGCACGATCAATTCCACTCCTCCAGCTGACACTTCACACCAAGGCTTTTGCAGCCCAAATATAGTAATTTACATTCCTCTGCATCACATATTAAATGCCACCCTACTGCACAATGGGCCAGCTTTTCCAAAACCCTTCTTAGTCTCCACCTATCCTCCAGTGCTGTCCCTATAGTTGTGCTGTCAATAAAGAAAATAATCCTTCTCTGTTCCTTTAGATACAAGCGAAAAAAAAAAATGCGTATAGTACCTCGCCAACCAAGACCAGTAGTCCTCCACAGTCATTTGCTTTATTCCCAGACACCGTCTCACTCAGATCTCTTCTTCCTACTACTCAACCATGCAGCAGTTCTGCAGCTCCAGTCGCTGTAGTTTTCCTAGTCAAAGGCCTTGATAAAATCCACATAGACCATATCTACCACAGGATCATAGGAGGTTACTAGGCTAACAGCCCCAGGGCCCTTACAAGCAGAGTTTAACTCTTGTTCCCAAGGGTGTCCGGTTCAAGCAGACACTAAAATCAGCACCTATTGCCCCTGTCCAAGACGGACACAGGTGGAACCCCCAGGGTAAATTTCCAGTTACTCATACAATCGTCCAAATTACACTTAAATAGGGCCAATGAGGGGCTTTGTTTATAATGAATAGGAAGTTTGTTCCAAAGGTGGGGCAACCTCTGTGAAACAAACCTGTCTCTCCAGCAAGTTCTGTTGATGTCACATACCAGGTTAAGGTCCTTTGAGCGAGTGACCCATGTTCATGCCATTTGACCTGTGAATGTGCAGCACTTCCATTAAAGGTGGGTCACAGATTGCTCTGTAAACAAGGCACAGGTCGCATCTGAGCAGTCTGTATGAGACCGAGTAAAGTGACAATGATTTCAGTCTATCCACGTAAGACAGATCTTGAAGATCCCGAATTTTCTTTGTAAGGTACCTTTCGGGTCTCTCCAATTGCTGCAGGTGTTTGGAAAGGAACATACCAAAAGGAGTATTGTTCTCTATTATTAGGGAAGAGTACGGGGGGGGGGTTATAACCCCTTTTTTTCTGGAGGCAATACCCTTGTTTAACAGATGAGCAATATAAAATGCCCTTCCTACCATGTGGAGGCATGGTGATCGAAGTTAAGGTCGCTGTCAACCTGTGTTCCAGATCTCACACCATTGACTGTGTGCTCAGGGTACTGCTTACCGATGTGGTAGTTTGCAAGAACATCACCCTTGCCGAAAGGGATGATAAACTTAATGCAAAAAATGCGTTAAGACCATGACTTTGGCACCAGTCTGTGTAAGACCTTCCTGAAAGATGTTGACATTGCTAGGGGTTTCAGTGATCACTCCCAGTTTGCAGTCATCCAAACTTTGTCAGTCACAGTCCTTTAGTTTTAGCCTGTACTTTGGAGACGTAGATTCCAAACAATGGGGGTCCCAGAATGGATTCCTGTGGAACACCTCTGGTTATGGGTTTGCTGGAGGAGGTGGAGTCCCCTATTTTGACTGTATGAGTTCTATTAGTGATCCACTTTGCAACCCATCTGACATAATATATATGGGCTGACAGCCAGCTGGGTGAGTTTATCAATAATGCATGAGTGGGGGATTGTGACAAAGGCCTTGGCTAAGTCTAGGTAAGCCATATGCACAGATTTACCCTCATCTAGGTCTTTGGTAACTGTCTCAAAGAAGTCCACCAAGTTTAACAGGCATGATCTCCCCTTGGCAAAGCTGCCAAACTGGGTGGGACCGTGCATTTGGAGATGTCCTATATCTTTATTAATAAGGAACATGACGATTTGTTCCATGGCCTCTCAGATAAAGCTGGTCAGGCTAATGGGTCTATTGCTCCCGGGGTCCATGAATACACCCCCTTTGTGCAAAGAGATGATGGTAACCGTTTTCCATTCCGCTGGGACAAAGTCAGCATTTAGGCTGTGATTGAAAAGCATGCCCAATGGTGATGCTAATTCCTGTTTTAACCCATATAGAACACAGCCTGGGATGTTGTCTGGACTCAGAGGCTGTACTTTTGGCCTTGGAGAGAGTGTTTAAGACCTGCTGCTTAGAAATACTAGGTGGAGGACAGGTGTTGGGATGCTTTGGAGTATATGTGACAAGGACAGGGGAGTGAAGTTTTAACTGAACCTGTCAGCCAGGTTTGCTATATCCACAGGTTCTGTATATACAGTACCATTAACTATGAGTTCAGTGCAAATCTGGGCCTTACCTTTGAGGTTACGGATGTAACTAAAGAACATCTTGTGGTCATCCTTAGTTAGGGAAGCTAAATTGGATTTGTGGTTAGCTTTGGAGGACTTCACTAGGAGTCTTCTTAGCTTGTTTAAGTTGAGGAGGAAGTGTCTCCAGTTTTGAGACAGTCTCTTCCTACTCTTAAGACAGCAATTTTGTTCTCCTGTTCTATAGCCTATAATGGCAGTTGTCCGCCAGGCAGGTTTGTTTTTCCTTGAAGATCTTGCTTTGGTTGTATCAGGTACAGCAGAGTCAATACAATTCTACAGGTGCTCATATAAACCATTGGTGTATAACTCAGCATAAGTGTCTGTTTCATCAGTGGGGGGAGCTATGAAGTTATTTATGCTGTCATGCAAGAGGTTGTAATTCACCGTGGAGAAATATTTTAGTCTAGTTGTTGCTGAAGGGGGGCTTGCGTTATAGTTACTTCTAGTGAGACTAATTTGTGGTCAGATCTCACCAGGGATGGACACACATTGTAATGTTGGTGAGCACCAGATCCAGGATGCCTGAGCCCCTTGTGGGTGTGTCAACCGGCTGGTCCAGGACATTGCAGTTAAAGAAGTCCAGGAACCTTTAGGCAAGTGATTTAGAACATGCATAATTTACCCAATCAATGGATGGGTAATTAAAGTCACCCAAAATCAGGGTGTTTGGTTGTAGCTTGATTGACTCAGGTAGATCCAAGTAGGCTGAAGCTTGACTGACTCAAGTAGACCCAAGTAGGCTGAGTGGATGTTCTAAATCATTGAGGGGGTCCTACAGCTGGCAATGACCTGAAGAGGGGTCTTATCTACAGTCAATTGCACCTGAAGTAATTCAAGGGACTTTCTCTGTCAAGTACTGCTGCCAAAGAGTCATGGATTCATAGGTTTATAGGTGTTTACTAGGCCAACGACCACAAGGGCTTTTTAAGCCGAGCCATGCAAATCTCTGACAATTTCTGATACTTTTGATAAGTATAAGCATGGACCTTGGAGATTAACCATTTACAGGCTACCTGCATCCATTTGAGACATAGGTGCCAAACCAGGATGAATTTCCAGTTTCCCAACCAATTGTCCAAGTTGCACTTGAATTGGGTTAGGGGCTCTGCTTCACATGGATAGAGAGCCTGTTTCATAGATAGGTATGTATCCCAGAGACTACCCTATCCCTCCAGCAGGTCCTATTTATATCACATCACAGGCAAGGTTTAATTCTTTAGAACGGGTAATTCTGGTGCTGTTTGTTTTGTGGATATGCAAGAGGTCCATCACAGTGGGGTAAGACAATGCCCTGTATGCCAGGCATAGATTTCTCCTCAAAAGCCTGCAGGAGACAGAATACAGGGATAGGGCCTTTAGGTGGACTGCAGAGGACATGTTACTTATGCCCTGTATACTTTTAGTGAGGGACCTCTGTTGACATTCCAATTGTTGGATATGCCTGGTTAGGTACATACCAAAAGGGGGGCATTGTACTCAATGATAGGTCTGATGAATGCCAAATACAGTGGAACAATGACTTCCTTGGACTTAGATGCCATACCTTTGTTTATAAGTTGCGCAACACAGAATGATTTCCTCACCACTGTAGATACATGATGGTCAAAGGCTAGATTACTATCTGTGTCCCTAAGTCCCTGACTACTGGGTCAACTCTAAGGGGTGTGTTGTCAATACGATAGTTACCGGGGATGTATGACTTCCCAAAGGATACTATTATGCATTTCTTGGCATTTAGTTTTAGCCCATGGCTCTGACACCAGTTGTTTGTCTGTGTCAGCTCCTCCTGGAGAACATTTGTGTCAGTGTGAGATTCAATGACCGCTCCTAATTTGCAATCAGCTGCAAATTTAGTCAGCCAGAGACCACTGACATTGGCCTTGACTTCAGAGAAGTAAATGCCAAAAAAGAGCGGTCCAAGGACTGATCCCTGAGGGACTCCACTTGTGACTGGCCTCTTTGTAGAGGTGGACTCCCCAGTTTTAACTTCCTGGGTCCTGTCTGGGAGCCATTTTGCTATCCGCTGGGTAACATATGGGTTTATACTCAACTTCTTGAGTTTGTCAACAATGCCAGAGAGAGGTATTGGGTCAAATGCCTTGGTCAGGTCAAGGTAGGCAATGTGAACGATTTTCCCATCATCCACTGCTTTGATGACCTTCTCAAAGAAGTCCACCAGGTTAAGTAGGCATGATCTGCCCTTGATGAAACCACACTGGGTTGGGTCCAGTCTTTGGAGGTTTACTATATCTCTATTTATTAAACATCTCCATGATGACCTTGGACCGCTCCTTTTTGGCATTTGCTTCTCAAAAGTCAAGGTCAATGACTAAATTTGCAGATTATTGCAAATTAGGAGCCATCAATGAATCTTACACTGACACAAATTTGACCATCACGTGTCTACAGTGGTGAAGAAATCATTCTATGTTGCGCAACTTATAAACAAAGGTTTTCTGTAATCTCCTTCACAGCATGGCCAGTTTTGAACCTTCCTTCTGCTACATACCTAAAAGACCTATGTTTATAGGCTGGTACTAGGCTATCAGCCCTAGGGCCTATGCAAGCCTAGCCATAACAATTCCCTGGACATTTCTTCCCACAATATTTACTTCTCTGGACCCCTGTCTAGCAGGCGACTGACATGATCCCCGGGGTGAATTTCCTACCTCCCATCCAATCATCAAGGTTCCTTTTGAAGACGGTCAATGAGGCACTCTGCTTGACATGTATGGGCAGTCTATTCCAGAGTATGGGGAGTCTCTGGGTCAGGAACCTATCCCTCCAGCAGGTTTTGTTCATTGTGATGACAAGGCTTAGATCCCTGGAGCGTGTGGCTCTGAGGGATTGGGATTTCTTTAAGAGGAGCATGTCCAACAGCTCAGGGTTTGACATGGCCTTGTATGTTAAACAGAGATTGCCTCTGAGTAGACGATATGCCACAGAGTATAGCTGGGAGTTTTTTTAGACGGTCAGCATATGGCATCTGCTTTAGGCCTGTGATTCTTTTAGTGAGGTATTTCTGTGGCCTTTCCAGCTGTTGCAGATGTCTTGTGAGGTACATACCAAATGAGGCATTATACTCTATAATGGGTCTAATGAGGGATGAGTACAGTGGGACAATGACCTCCTTTTTTCTGGATGAAAAGCCCGTAGTGATGAGGTGTGCCACATAGAAGGATTTCCTGACTGTTGTGGCGATGTAGTTATTGAAAGTGAGACCACTGTCCACCTGTGTCCCTAAGTCTCTCATCACACTTTCGATGTTTAGTGTCATGCCACCCATGTAGTAATTCATGGGTACGATTTTTTTTCCAAAGGGGATAACTATACATTTCTTAGCATTAAGCTTGAGCCCTTGTCTCTGGCACCAGGCATCTGTTTCTGTAAGGCCCTTTTGCAGAATATCCACATCATTTGGGGATTCAATAATGGCTCCCAGTTTGCAGTCATCTGTGAACTTTGTTAGCCAGAGTCCCTTAGTGTTGGCCTGTACTTCAGAGAAATAGATGCCAAACAAGAGTGGTCCCAGGAATGAACCCTGATGTACTCCACTTGCCACTTGTCTGGAGCTGGATTAGGAGTTGGCTACTTTTATAGTCTGGGTTCTGTCAGTAAGCCAGTTGGCAACCCACTGAGTGATGTAGGGGATTTATGCCCAGCTTAGTAAGTTTCTCTGATTCCAGAGTGGGGGATGGTGTTGAAAACCTTGGCGAGGTCCAGATAGGCTGTGTGGACTGCCTTACCCTCGTCCACAGCTCTGGAGACGGATTCAAAGAAGTCAATCAGATTCAGGCATCAAGATTGGCCCTTCACAAACCCAAACTGGGTGGGGTCCAGTGTTTGAAGGTTGCCAATGTCTTTGTTTATAAGTTCCATGAAAATGCATTCCATGCCCTTGCAGATCAGGCTTGTCAGACTGATGGGACGGCAGTTCCCGGGATCCAAGGTGGGTCCTCCCTTGTGGAGCGGGATAACTGTAACTGTGCGCCACTCAGTGGGCACGAAGCCTGAGGTGAGGCTATGATCAAACAAAACATTTAGGTGAGGTGCCAGTTCATTTTGTAGTTCATGTAGTACACAGCCTGGGATGTCATCTGGTCCCATGGATGCTGCATTCTTAGCTTTGGAGAGTGTGGTTTCTACCTGTGTGGCAGTGATTATCAGAATTTGGCAATCTTTTGATATTGAGATGGGCCCTTTAGGGGGATGAAGCTGGCACTAAAATCGATCTCTCAGGATATTGGCAATAACCTTGGGATCAGTATATTTAATGCCATTCTGTTGTAGTTCAGAGCAGATCTGAGCATTGCCATTTAGATTCTTGACATAACTATAGAATGCCTTGTGGTTGTCTTTGGAATCTTTGGAAATTTTATTTTCGTAACTAGCTTTTGAGGATTTTATGAGGGATCTCAGCTTCTTACTGAGGTTGGTGAGGGAGTCTTTTGCATCCTGGGATTTTCCTCTTTTTCTGCAACAGTTTCTTCCTTCCGTTGTATAGTTTGTTTATAGCAGGTGACCACCAGATTGGCTTCCTTTTTTTGGAGAAGAGCATCTTGGTTCTATTTGGGATGGCACGATTCATGCACGAGTGGATGTGCTCGTACAGTGCCTTAGTGTAGGATTCTGCAGTCGAACTTCCAGATCCCGTCTGTGTGGGTGTTGGGAAGTTTGTCACTTCTGACTTCAGTAGCATGAAGTTGGCTTTGGAGAAGTTTTTTAAGGAGATTTCCTTACTGGGGGGTGGGGGTGGGATGTGGATGTCAAAGGTGATTTGCTTATGGTCAGACCTGACCAATGAGGGGGTGACCACTGGTGTGGAGCATCTATCTTGCATGCTGGTAATGACCAGGTCTAGGATATTGGAGCCCCTGATGGGACAATGGGTTAGTTGATCCAGGGCGCTGGAAGTTATGAATTCCAAGAACCGTTGGGAAAAGGAGTTGGTACCAGAGTAGTTTTCCCAATTAATGGCAGGGTAGTTTAAATCACCCAGTATTACATGTCCCCCTTCTTGACACATTCTGCCAACACTCGTATAACTTAAGCCTTTGTTACCCTAATCTCATTCATCATCCTTTTTTGCCTCTTTGTACTGTGTCTCCTCCATGTCACCCTCTCTCCCTTCTACCTCCTATACACCCTCTTTTTTGCTTTGATCTCTGGCCTTACATTCCTACACAGCCACATTTGCCGTTTCCATTTCTATCTTTTTTTTTTCTTTCAAATCATTGGCAATCCCCAAGTGCTCCATCTCAGACTCATTCTCAAAACTTGTTCCATCCCCTTGACTTGCATCCTAGTCCATAAAGCCATCCATGATCATCACTCCTAGCTGAACCTCACCCACATTCTTAAAATCCCTTTTCCACCATCTTTGTCTTTAGTATCCTACCCTTCCTCCCCCAAGCTCTGAGGGACACAGTGGCATAATCACTGCTGGTTAATGGTGCTTCTTCCTGAACATCTCCAACACACCACAGTCTTTGTCAGGCCTACATGCAGACAGTACAGTTGTGTAAGTAAACTTACCATAACAGTAGAATACTGCTGCAGTAGCCTAAGCTATATGGATTATATCCTGCTGAGGCCACATAACTTTCATGGCACTTTCAACACACCCAAATTGTTGGTCAGTTTGAGATGAGCTGGCAAAAAGTCAGGTTTGGACACTAAGTCCTTCTGAGCTTTCATGGTAATGCAGACAGGGTGGCTAAAGTCACCACAGAACAATGTTAGGACTACAACAATAAAAAGTCCATACCGTGGCATAAAAACTTCAAAAATAAGTGGGATGGAAGGGGAAGCAGCTACTGCAGCAGTGATCTTTCACACTTCTGCTGTTATGGTAACTTCACTTACACTACTGTAATATGTTCTTCATAAGGAACACTGTTGCAGTAGCCTAAGGTATATGGTTAGATTATTATAGTTTAACATGATTGGGAGAAGGAGGAAGGATTAACATCCAGGAGCCACTGGAGAATGGTCCTAGCAAAGCCTGTGTTAGCCCTTAGAAGGACTCTAGATTACAGTACTTTGGAAAAGTTATGTACAGCAGAGCAAGTTGCTACATCTAGAATACTTATAGAATCCAACCCTTTCCAAAGATCCACAGATGAAGCCATGGACCTGGTAAACTGAGCCTCAGCCCTGCCTGGAATTTCCTCATTTTGTGGTGGGTATAAAAAAAGTGATAGCACAAGACAACCATTTTGAAATAGTGTCTTGACATGGGCTGTCTTTTTTTCCTACCTTCACAAACAATGAACAAGTGATCTTCTGAAAGACTTTGTTCTGTCAAAATAGTACTAAAGTTGCTTATGGACATCCAAGGAATGTAGTATCCTTTCTCCCTCATTTTAAATTTCTGGGAGGAAGACAGAGATGGATAGCTTGGCTTAAGCTAAACTCACTTACCACTTTAAACATAAAGGATTAATTCTTAAGGAAACAAACGATTGAACCACCATGACAGCTTTTCAACTTGGATAGTCTTCTTGCAGAAGTCAGAGCAATTAGCAAGACTGTTTTCTATGTTAAAGAACTTCAAGTCAGCCCGATGAGCTGGTTCAAATAGAGCAAAGTTGTTTTTTCTAACACAAAATTAAGATCCCAAGGAGGAGCCACCTGTTTTATAGAAGGCTTGTTATGCAACACTCCTTTCACAAACATATTCACATCAGGTTGCATTGAATGATGGGGAATAAAGGGCATACATGTTGAAATGGTCAAGAAAAGAAGACAGACAACAGAATACAAACTCGCACAAATACTACAGAACCAGAGATTCACTAGCCCTAAATGGGAGCTGGTTCT
The DNA here is from genome assembly GCF_019279795.1 of Protopterus annectens. Classification (NCBI taxonomy): domain Eukaryota; kingdom Metazoa; phylum Chordata; order Ceratodontiformes; family Protopteridae; genus Protopterus; species Protopterus annectens. Next base: position 656,689,968 of record NC_056743.1, on the reverse strand, counting down.
TTTCTTGGCATCAGCTAGAAAACTTTTTCCATTTACTAATATATGATTTTCTAGTAGCAGGATTTCTTGTCTCCATTAATACCTGTTGCCCATCCTGAATAAACAGGTGCCTAAAAGGTATTCAAATTCTATAATCCAGGGAATCAATCTTAGTTTTGGGTGTTTGATGTATTAAACACTCCTGGTCTTGTTTAAGTAACTCCAGTTTGTGTGGACTCTAGTGGTAACACCTCTGGTCTTGTGTCAGTTAATCCAGTCTGTGAGGAAGCTTGTAGTAACTAGCCTTGGCTATTTCTAAAAGAAAAAAGAACCCACTTTTGCCTAGGACAGAAGGGGGTCAACCACAGTGATCTCCAGGGAATCCTTCTGAATCTTCAACAAGACCCTGGATATTAGTCTAAGGGATGGAAAAGCATACACAAAACATTCCTGTCCAAGGAAAAGAATATGCATCGTTCTTGCATGCAGTCCTGGAGTAGAATCTTGCCAGCTGAGTGTTCAAAGAGGAAACAGAGAGAGCTACTTGAGGAACTCACCACAGATGGATCGAATCTTGGAAAACCCTCAATATAGTTTCAATTTGTGAGGAACTGTTCTGGTCCCACTCAGCTTGCCTGTCGCACAACTCCGCCCTGATGGTATATAAGATGCCCGTAGAGTGAGACTATGCTAAATAGCTCTAGCTAGTCTGTAATATATGATCCCCCCTTGCTTGTATATGCACCATATTACTGTGGTGTTATCATCAAACACCTGAAGAGGTCCAGGGGTCCACAGATGGTAGACAGAATTTAAAGCATTTATAACAGCAGACATCTCTTTTATGTTTCTGTGCATGGGTCTGTCTTTTTTGTTCAAATGACCCTGCACTTTTTTCCCCATAGACGCTGCTCCCAAAACAAAGTCTAAAGCATCAGTTGCGACTGACTGTGCTGAAGCAGGAAGGGACAATGGAAGACACGAATTTGGCATCTCCACCATAGAAATTTCCCTTTTTACACATCCAAAAACTGGAATCGAAAGTATCAGGGGATGTTGATGCTGGAACCACAGACATTTCAGGTACTATTCAATTTTTCTCATGTGGAATCTTGAAAGAGGTATCATGGGTATTATAGATGACATGAAACCCAGAATTATGATGAATTCCTTTGACAAGATGAGTGGAGAAACTCAGGAATAGATGTAATACAGATATATTTTTTGCTGTGGGGCAAAAAGCTCTTTGAACTGAGCTGTCCAGGGAACAACCCAGGAAAACAATCCTGTGAGAAGGGGAAAGACAAGACTTCTACAACTTCTTTACGGATCACAGCCTGTTAAGGGGATTCCTTACCCAAGTGAGAGATTCCTGGCACAGAGTCTGCAAAGATAAGCAGATCACTTAAATAAGGAAAATGTGAAAATCTTCAGTCTGCAGTAGGCTATCACAGAAACCACACACACTTTGTGAATAACCTTGTGGCATTAGATAGAGGAAAAGGTAAAGCAGAGTATTGCAAAACGTGATCCAGACACAGAAAACCTTGAGAAACATATGACATATTTGGATCTACAGGAATGTGATGATATGTATCTTTTAAATTCAAGGCACTAGGAAACAAATGGAGAAAAAGGGGTAACACGTTGTGAAGAGACAGGATTTTGAACTTGAGCTCAATCACAAACAGATTCAGAAAGAAAATATCCAGAATCGATCAACAAGAACATTCTTTCTTTCTTTGGCACAAGGAACTTCCTGGAATAAAACCCTTCCCCTAAGTGAGGAGGAGAATCAGCTTCTATCACCTCCGAGACAGAATATGATGGATGACAGGAGGAAAAAGGGCTCTCCATTAAATTGTCAGCACTCAAAATGCTGAGTGCTGACATAAAAAAAAAAAAAGACTGAAAATGCAGAAGAGCGAATGCCGAAAAAAGCTCTTCTCTTTAAAAATAAGCCTCTCCACGCCCCTGAACTTATATATACCAACTCTAACATCACCATACTCCTTTGAAAAAGGAATATTCTGAGAAAAAGCATTGTGGACTTAAGTGAAGGAAAGTCCGTTTTTCAGCCACTCACTCTCCATATTTCAGGACTCACTGTAGCAGGTTCCAACATTTCAAATGGTTACTGGGAAAAAAAAAAAAGAGTTTGGGCTGGATGAGGCAGAATCTCCTGAACGGACAAAGATTCCCACTGTCATATGTACTCTTGATAGACTACTATGAAAACCTATCAGTCTTAAACTATTGCCAAAGGGAGAAATGGAGGTTCAGACATTCTGGAAGAAATAAGGGGCTGCCAGGGTTAGATGGGGAGACTAGTCCTGTATAAGCATGTTAAGCTCTTCATGCTTATTTTATTTTTTTTTACCTTCCACATCAATCAGATATATGTTTTCTTTCAATTTTCGTATTTTATGCTAAATGTAATATATATCAGCTGTCTGTCTTGATCACTTTTGTATATATTACACTAAATGCAAATTCTATACTTTTTTATATTTATGATGCTTTCTAATGGGGAGATTTTCTCCCCAGGTCTCCGCTGAAAATGGGTTTCCAACCTAGTTAGACTTTCCTGGTAACCAAATGTCAAATAAATAAATAAAACAAATATAGTCATTCAGACTTATCAGACTGGCATTTGCTCTGGGGAGTTCCAACTTTCTTTTTGGAACCTCCCTACCACTGTTTACTAAACATATACTTACCTACTGACTGCCAAGACTATTTTTTAATTTATTTATTTTTTTTATTAAAAGTTGAAGACGGGAGTGTTGAATACCTTGGAAATCTTATAGGAGGGCAGCAAAATCTGAGATATCCATTGAATCAGCTTCCCTGTCTCTCGTCACACTTTTTTAATGATCTCAGCAACAGACGGACAAAAATTAGTTCTCTATCCAAGGGAGAATTCAAATGTTATTTTGACATCCTCACAGAGATTTTGGGCATGCAGCCAGGCAAACCTCCTCATGACAGTTCCTGTGCCAGCAGCCCTGGAAGTGATATCAGCAGAATCATAAGCACATTTCAAAAAACAGGTAGTCACTTGAGAAACACAAGAGACTAAGCTACACAAAGTACATTTCTCCACACGAGAGGCAACGGATGCCAAAATATATTTTCATATTCTTGCAATTGGCAAGTATAGACTTCAGTACGTGGGCTTGTTGCAGAAGAACACACTCCCACCTCCCTAAACTAATCAAAAGGTTTCCTATCATTGTCAGAAAAGGAGGGATTGGTATTAACCAAATGTTTAGCAGCAGCTGGAGTCACTAAAGCAATAACTGCTGGGTAATATGTGGGGTAACTGCATAAATGTATTTACTGACATTGAGGAACTTTAGATAATCTATCTTGCTTTCTTAGGTGCAGCAGGCTGACTGTTAGGTAAATTGCAAGCTGTGACAAACATCCTCCAACACAGAAAGAACAAGAGTAGGGTCTGGAAATTCCAGTTGTAATGAATCATAATATCTTCTCATTTTACGGTTCAATCTATTGAATCTCCTCAGGAAATGAAGAATCACACTTTATTTTATCAAACAAACATTGATGAAGGGTCAAGAGCCTGCACAAAACCTTGAGCTAAGACCAATAGATTACACCTGTCCTGTATCACTGAGACATAAGAAGACAGATGTTGATTTTTTTGTTTCTTTTTAACAGTAATTTTTGAATAAACAGAATCAGAATTGCTAGCATTATCTTCCCTAGAGACAGACACAGCTTTCTGGTTATGCAGAGAAGAATACCCTGAAGCTTCTCCCAAGACTGATGAGACTGGCTCTCCCCTGCCCACCAACAGCACACCAACAGCTGCAGAAATTGTGTCTAACCCCTGGTTCAAGGTAGCTGTAGGGACTTCACCAGTGGCACTCAAAGAAAAAGATGAGTGGTCCAAAGAACTAGCTCTGGTCACATCAGAGTTACCCACTTGCAGCAAAGGCATTTTATTAGCCTGGTGTGGTGGTAAAGTCTGTTTAATAATCTTATTCGTTTTATGGGTGGAAGAAGGTAGAACCGAGGAACTGGTAGGTTGCTCCAAGGTTAAGAAGAAGGTGGTGCCTAATTCCTGGGAAAGCCTAGCAGCAATAGTCAGTAAAACAGGTAAGTTGCAAAAAAAGGAATCTTTTCCCCTGATAAACACAGTAAAATACACTTTAATCACTTACCCAAGCCCCCAAAAGTAAAATAACAGCAGTTTCTCAATAGTAAAATTAGCTTAAAATAAGTTTTAACAACTTTTTACTACAAACATAGAAAAGTAATACTCCCATTAAAAAAAAAAAAAATATATATTACAGTCAACAAAAAAACACTACATCCCTAGCTTAAATATAATTTTTTTTAGTAAAAGTAATTTTTCTGTCAGAAAAAATAAAGTGGAAGGTTTGTTCCCCAATAGGAATTTATCTGTCCAGCAATGGAACAGCATTACCTGACCATCAATCCTTGAAGGGCTGCAAAGGTGCACTCTCACCTGACGTAGGAAAGCTCTGAAGGGCTTCGTGCCCAAACCTGATTTTTACTCAACTCAGCTTGAGGTGACTTAACAGTTTGGCCTTATGGAAGGTGCACTGAAGTTTTGGAAGCTGGCCAGCTGTTATATCCTTTGCATGGCATAACCCATATTCATAGTTTAGGCTACTGTAGCAGTGATCAATACGAAGAACATTTCCTGTCTCTCCAAGTGCAATATCTCTATCAATACTCAAACCAGGGAACTAAATCTTCACCAACAGGCACATAAAACATAGGTGTATAACCCAGTGCTTCCCAAATCAATGGAATACATTTCTCCTATTATGTGTTAACTACTTCAACTCGCTATCTTTCTTTACAAATAAACTAGATGATGGGGGGTACCCAAAAATTTACTCCAAGAGTGACCTGTATGGCCCTCCTGGAGGAAGATGGTGCTTCCTGAGGAAGGGTACTGGCAAGGCAAGAATGGTCATGAGACTCAGTGGCCCTGGCATAGCTATGAATCTAAACACAGATTTAACAAAACTGAGTAGATTTAAAGGCTGGTAAATCTGCAGATCAAATATGAACAGATTCCATGTAAACAGGTTAACCAGCATCCTTAAAGCAACAGCATTTACATTCCTGGATTAGTAACTTTTTCTTAAACAAAATGAGATTTTGCAAGGCAATAATATGAGCAGGAAGATTATTCTATAAAAGGGAGGGGCAAGCTTTAGGAATGATCCTTCACAAATGTCTAAGGAGAATTGTAGCCTATTCAATTTGATGGCAGTATTACTATGTAGAGAATAGGAGTTTTCATGCACTATTTGGTTGCTAAGGGTGGGCATTAGCTATTACTAAAAAGATTAAAGGCGAGAAAATTGAGCAAGTAGGATGACCTAATATAGATAGGAAGCCATGCATTTCTTTTAATAGCAACACCGTGGTGCTCCGAATGACTCGCAAGATGGATAAATCTGATAATCTTATTTTCAGCACTTTATAGTATTCTTGTGTATGGTCACAGAGTGTGGCAATTACAGGGAGAGCATTCTGCGTCTTGAAAGTAATATATTGATGGCAATGCCATGATGACCTTCAGAAGTAATCAGATGTGAAAATGTATGTAGCGCCTTAAGTTGTAATCACAATGTAGCTACAGTAAACAGTGTGATTTATGAAAGAAAGAATGTCATCTATTAAAACAAGATATTTTTGCAGTCTGGAAAAAAGGAATTGTGTTCCAAATGGGTCAGTAATATGGGGAGTGATACTTTAGCTAGCTGTTCAAAACAGCAGGATTGTGGATTCGGTAGTCCTGATAGACAAGTTTGTTGCAGATAAGCCAATTCCAAATAGATAAGACATCATTTTGCAGTTCGGTAGCTAGTGAGTGGGTGGGCTTACCAGCAGTAATAAGTACTACATCATCAGTGTACACAGTAATGCTTAGATTTGGCAAGGCCCATGGAAGACATTTATGTATAATGAGAAATGAAAAGGGCCTAAGACAGAGCCCTCTGGAACCCTGATATTGCTTGAACTTGATGAGGACTGACCATTTTGACCAGCAGTGCAGAACATTTTGTTGGATAATTAAGTCTGAAATCATACTGCTACTTTTGTACAGAAATTCAGCTCAGCTAATTTATTTAGAAAACAGTTATGACTTACAGTGTCAAAGGCTCTTTAAAGAGCAAGAAAGATGACCAGCAATTTATCCACGTTCGGAGTATATTTCTGAGGTAAGAGTAAAGACTGCATTTAGTATGTTATAGTTCAGGTACAAAAACATGTTGTTTGTCTGTAAGGAGATCATATTCAAGTAGTTGCTCACAGGTATGTTTTTCTTTTATTTTTGCTAAAAAACAAAGGTTTGCTATAGGGCTGCACTCAGGGGGCGTACATGTTGTTTGTCTGTAAGGAGATCATATTCAAGTAGTTGCTCACAGGTATGTTTTTCTTTTATTTTTGCTAAAAGACAAAGGTTTGCTATATGGCTGCACTCGGGGAGTACATGTTGTTTGTCTGTAAGGAGATCATATTCAAGTAGTTACTCACAGGTACGTTTTTCTTTTATTTTTGCTAAAAAACAAAGGTTTGCTATAGGGCTGCACTCAGGGGGAGTCTTGTGCCGAGGACCTTAGAAGGAAATGACATAATCTTTATGGCTGGGAGGTAGAATGCTTATAGCAGGACACATGTTAAAGATGCATGCCAAGGATTTGGAAACAAAAGTAGTCCTAGTATTCAGAATTTTATGGTGCAAATAGTGAAACAGTGGGTTGTATTTGTAATCAATGTCCAGTAAGTATTTTCAATCACCTTGTGATTGAAATAAAATGGGGGTTAAGTATTTTCTGCAAAGGAAGAGAAGGACTGACAGTGTAACTACTCTAAAAAGTGAAGCAATTTTGGAGAAAAAGGAGGATATATTAACATCTGCAGCATCTAACATGCTGGGAGGCAGGGTCAAAGTTGTCTGAGATTTAGTAAAGATTTTGAAAGAAATAAGTGATTTTATTGTCTTCCAGAACTTTTGGGGGTTCTAAGTTTAGATTCCTAAAGTACTTAGCTTCATCAGTTTTGATTCTAGTATATCATTTTAATTATTGACAACAAATTCTGTTGTGTTTGGTGTATATTTTTCCCTTTGTTTAAAGGCATTATTTTTGCCCTTGACAAAGATATTAGATCATTCAGACTCCAAACAGTGGGTAGCAAAACAAAAGGAGGTGGAGTTGCAATATATATATATATATATATATATATATATATATATATAAAGGAGGTGGAGTTAGTGTATGGTGGCAATATATATATATATATATATATATATATATATATATATATATATATATATATAAACATATACACCTCTAGGCCGGTCAAACAGTATGATGCAGAGGAGTTTTGCAACTATCAATGTGACTGACATGTTTACTTCTATTTCCCATAAAGGAGGGTTAGAGTTTTTTTTTTTTTTTATGAAGCCCTACAGGAACTTTCTACACTAAATAATGCTATGATTCATTTTATAATGGTTCTCATGGAGTATATTTTGGGTAATATTTTTTTATATTTGAAGGGGAGTTTTTTAAGCAGATTACGGGTGTAGTGGTGGGTGTCAGTTGTGCACCCATCTACGCAAATTTAGTGTTGTATTCATAGGAGAAAATCATTTTGAAGTCTGAATTTAAGGAATTTTGGTTCACACACCTATAGTACATGGATGATATATTTATTCTGTGGAAGGATACTAATAAGGAAGTGGGACAATTTGTGGATTACATAAATAGTGTTTATCCCTATTTTAAGTTTACTTCTAAAGTTTTAGGTGATGGTATAGATTACCTTGATGTCATAATTTTTAAAGATTACCATATTCAATGTTTTGGTTAAAAAAACTTTAAAGGAAGCCTATGTATTCCAATACTTTTTCGGATTTTCAGAGTGGTCACCAAGAGATATTTGGTGAGAGGACAGATAAGAGCAGCTCATGTGTGTTCCATGATACAGGATTTTAAGGTAGAGCTAGCCACACTGTTTCAAATGTTTGGTGAAGGGGGTTACCCCTTAGATATGACTGCAAGGAGTGGTAAAGAGGCTTTAGATGGATGGGGTTCTACTTATAAACCATTATTGAGGAGTGAGGCGGTAGCTTTTTCTCAAGGGAATAACAACCCTGACACCCATTTTGCACATTCTATGGTTCTACAATATGGGAGTTTCAGCAAAGAGGTTAAAAACATTTTTATTAAGAACTGGGTTTTGTTCCAAACCAATTTAGAACTAGTTCATAATTTTGGGGACAAACCCCGTTTTGTTTTTAAAACGGATTCAAATCTGAAACATTTGCTGGAACACCCTTTATTTGGACGGAGGAACCAAAGAGGTACTCGTAAATGCGGTACATGTAAATTTTGTTTTACTAGGGGTAGGAGAACATGGGAGTTCAGGACTGGTGTATATTGCTGTCTGCCAGGTGTGTAGCTACTTTTATATAGGTAAGATGCAGAGAACGTTACTTAGGAGTATTTACAAGCATTTGTATGCCATTAAACATCATAACCTGAATAATACTTTGTATAAGCATTCTTTAGTTTGCTATAATTTTAACAAATTCCTTTTTGCTATTATTGATATGGTTAAGAGGGACCAAAGAGGGATTATTGGGAAAATAAATTAGCAATGAGAGAAGTTTATTGGCAGTTCAGGCTCAATACTACTGCCACCCCCCACCCCCCCTCAGGTCTTAATGATAATATTAACCTTATGCCCTTCCTTAAACATAGAACATTAAATTCATATTAAGTTTTTTTATTATTTTTTTGATATTTTATAGTCTTATTTCTTTAGGGAAGGTTGGGTTTTTATTTAGCTTGGGAGTTTTAGGATACAACTATTAGGTACCTGTTCCCCTGTTTTGTTTGTTTTTCATAATTTTACTACTTTACATATTGTAAAAATAATCAAACTGTTAGAAAAATACATAATAGTAATATGCATGCTTAGTGCATTTGAGGTTTAAAAGGGTTAATACATTTATTCTGTTCACACTGCATGAATCTGCACAGCTATTAGAAACTTAACAAGAGGCATTTCATTTCTGCTAATGTCATGAAAATAACAAGAGACATTTCATTTCTGCTAATGTCATAAAACCTAACAAAGAAATATTCATTTCTGCTTAGGCCATGAGAAAGTATGCAGCTGCTAGAAGCTTTGATAAAGAAAACAATAGATGCTTGAAAGTATAAACCAAAGAGCCATAGATAAACAAATCATTAGCTGGATATGAAACAAAAGAGAAACATGCCATGCGGAATACTGGCCACAATATAATGGCAAATGCATAAATAGAAATGAAAAGGTTAGCCTAGTCCTAGCTACCATGAAGGTCTATCTGACACTTTAAGACTGAATCTAGTTTCTAGGGACTGGATCTGGGGACATGAGTTGGGGATAGTTGCTCCAGCGACACTCATGTTTGCGCACAAAAAAGTTGCCCACCACCACTTCTACATTCATCCACCCATCACATCTAGATCAAGATGGGTCATCATCCCTGTACTCATCACTCACTAGACCACAATGATTGAGTACAATGCTACAATGCCTCTGACCATGAATGTACAGCAGCACACCTCAAAAAGGCCCAAAGTTCCTCACCAAAAAGGTCAAAGTCTTGTTCGGCATCTACTTATCTGAAACTCCAGAAACACAGGAGCTCATTATTGACAAAGTTTGCAGATGACCTCAGACTGACATATAAGGCCACAAGGCCATGTCAAGCAACCCTGATTTGATATTTATCAAAACAAAAATAGAAGATCCCTCAGAACACCACAGTGGGCAACTTAAAAAAAAACAGGGTTTTATTAGAACATGCTGGAGGGGACAGATTCATTCATCAGAGACTCCCTAGCTCTGAGAACCCAAAATCCGGTACATGAGGCAGAGCACCTCGCTGGCCTTGTTCAAGGAATCTTGACCAATGGATGGGGGATCATAGATATACCCCAAACCAGTCAGCATTACTTGTACTAAAGCTAGAAATGTACCTTGAATCCAGACAAAATGTAACACATGTATTAGAACACTACAATTGAAGAATTGAAAAGTTAAAATGGGGTAAAATAAGCCCAAGGCCAGGTTGCTTTTCTCAAAATGTTTTGCAAGCTAGAAAATAATCTAACCTAGTCAGCAATAAGTCTAGTAACATTTTCTGTACAACATACAGAAAGCTGTGTCTAACTATGTCAACAATAGAATAGTAACATTTTCTGTGTGACAGGAAGAGAACTGTATAAGAATAACATACAAATCACCAGTAATTCAGACAAACCTTGCGCCTACATGCTTTGTCTCCTTGCTGCAAGTAATAAAGGGTGCCTTGCTTGAACCTAACGTGAATTGGTCTTTGAAGTTTTTTCCTTTGACAGATTGGTCCTTCAGACCGGAACCCTCTCTTCACCTCAGATCAGATGGCCAGGTGGTTGAAACCGTACGGGGAAGAAACCAAATTGGTTATTCTTATATGGAAAGTCCTCCGACTGAATTGTCGTTCAAAAGAGGCCAGCCACTTTCTGATCTGTGACTGAAGGACGGGTTTCCGCGAATTGGTGATCAATCACGTGGGCTCAGGTAAGGTGAAGCTACTTTTTTCTGTTTTCTGTTTTAGATCAGGGACTAGATGTGTATTGTTTTTGTCAGACTGTATTTTTCTTACAAGTCAGGGACAAAAAAAGATTACTGTCTTGTCATAGATCAGGAGAAACAGAATAAGTAGGCAGTCATTCTGAAGAGACTATAACAAAATCTGTGGTACCACGTTAAAAAATTAAGAGAAGTTACGTAACAATCAAAGGGTAGAACAAAATGGGTAATAATTGCACAAAAGACCCCAAAATCTGCCTTTAACAGAAGACGCAAAATATACAGTCGCAGCGCACCGACAATGTTAGATATTATTCAAAATGGGTTAATAAATATGACTTCAACGGAAAATTAGAAAAATCCTCGCTTATCAAACTTATTAAGCAGCTCAAAACCGATTCCAAAGGTTGGGTAAAAAAGCAATGTCGATTAGGAATTCCTCAGGCACACAGGTGGCTTGAGGAAGTAAACCGTAGGGAACAAAAGAACAAAAATTCAAAAGCAATGTTTTTAGATAAGGAGGACAATAACTTAGTAATAGCATCAGCACCTCCGCCTCCCTTACCAGAATATGAAGCAAGTGAACAGGTTAGTCTACCCCCACGATATCCTGTAGTCACTGAAGATAGAGATATTATGAAACTAAAACTGACTAAAATTAGAGATCCCATTAGGACCAGGTCCCAAACAAAGGCAGGTAACTCAGATGAAGGCACTGAGTTATGGCAAATGGTTAAGAATTCACGATCTATAAGTGAAGAAGAAGAAATATGCCCACTTATAGAAGTACCCAATCCTCAGGCAGGCCAAGACAATCAGGACCCAACTATCTAGACCTTGGACTCCAGAAGATATCCGGAAAGCCACTGAGGGAACTCCCCATCCAAAGGTTAATTTTAGAAAATTCTCAGAAGATTTACAAGGAATGAGGTTGAGTTATAACTTAAACGGAGAAGAGATAGAAAAAGTAGTTAGACAGATTGTAGGGCCAGATTGGTACATGATTAGTGGGAGCTGGAATCCCCGTGACGCTGCACAAAGACCCGTCCCACATAGCAGCACAGAATTGGACACCAGAGTAAAAGGTCTCACAGACCGCATCTCTGAAAAATGGAAACCTAGGGCAGACTGGACTTCCATTAATCAATGCATCCAATAAGAAGGTGAAACAATTGACCGGTACTATGCCAGATTATCAGAGTGTTTTAATAACCACTGTGGAATGCAGGTTCCTGAAGATCAAACACAAGATTCCCCATATGAACAGCAATTAAAGAATGCATTCTTAAAAGGCAGTATTGCACCTATAAGCAGTTTTATTACAAAACATATGGTAGACCATTGTAGAAGCAGGTTACAATCATTACTTGAATATGCTAGGCAAGCCGAAAGGCATTTTAATAGCAAAAAGAAAAAGAAAGCTCAAGTATTTTCTGTAGAAGATGGAGCAGAAGTTTACGTAGCACAGACCGGGAAAAAGGGCAAGAGAAATGCGCAGGGAAACAAACAATCTGATCAAAGATCAGAGGACTTAGAAGGGCGGAAGAAAAGGGGAGAGTGTTTTAAATGCGGTAAAAAGGGACATTTTGCAAGGGATTGCAAGAAAAACAAGAAGGCAACAACAGAAGACAAGGAGGGTGAGGACTGACTATATGATAGTCATGAATCACTAGAAGGGGCTAGCGAGGAAAGGACAAATGAGAATGTGATAGAGGGAGTAGAGGAAGTGCAGGAAGTTAGTGACAATGAAGACCTAGCTTTACTTGAGCTTGGAGCTCTATTTAGCGGACACGAAACCAGAAGTTACACTCTTGGTAGAAGGGAGGGAAGTCAAATTCTTGTGTGACTCAGGGGCATCACGAACCCTGACACATCCATCCAAACTGCCAGAAAACACAGAGTCACCTGATTACATACTGGTCAAAGCAGCTAATGGACAGCTGTATCGGGAGCCTCTCTCCCATAACACTGCAATAACTGATCCAGTTTCAGGATTGACACAAAAAAGCAAAATTGTTGTTTCTGCAAAATGCCCAGTAAACCTCTTGGGCAGAAACCTCATGCAGCTATTTGGTATAGCAGTAGTCCCAACCATGCAGAGTATGGAAGCACAGCGACAAATTGATACCTTTACAGTGCAGTCGGAGTGTGAAATGTTTTATTGGTACAGCCAGGACTTGGTTACAACTGGTCCAGGGACTGTGACCAAAGAGTAAATGAATGTAGCCATCAGCAAGTTCCCCTCCCTTGACATTGGTAAGCAACACCTGTTGCACTGTACCCTGTATTATTGTAACACACCAGGACCTGATAAAGACCAAAAAATACAACGGCAACCAGAACCAGATAATAAGACGTATCCAGGCAGCTCAGCAGGAACAACCAACTTGGTAAAAAGTGAACCAGTGGTTCACTTTTTACCAAGTTGGTTGTTCCTGCTGAGCTACCAGGACCTGATAAAGAATATAAGCAAGAATTATTTAAAAATCATGCAAACAGATTGGTATTGCATAACCTGTACTGGGACACAGAAGGGAACAGTGTAGCCAGCTGTTCATTGCCCCGGGAGTTCTTTGCACTTTATAAATCTAATCGATTACCACATGTTAGCATAAGAAAAAACAGAAATATAGAATGGGCAGACCTAGGAGAAAAAGTCACGAGATGGGAGAAACAGACAGAACTAGAACTGTCAGAACAGGGAATACAAATACAGAAGTTGAATTGAATAACTCAGACCAACCCAGCTGTGCACTTGCAGTCTAGCGAGGACAGCTGATTGACACTCCTGTTAAAGGAGGAAGAAAATGCCTTATGAAATATACCAGAGACCCTCTGGTCAACAAGAAAATCAGATGTAGGGCTCATTCGTACAGTGGGACCAATTACTATCACTCCAAAGTCAGCATTCAGACCACAAAAAAGACAGTAACCCTTAAGAAAAGATGCAGAGGCAGGGATAAAGCCTATTATAGCAGCCTTACTTAAAGGAGGGATACTAGTACAATCTCCCGATTCACCATGTAACACATCCTTATTTCCAGTTAAAAAGGCCAATGGAGAATGGCGTATGGTCCAAGATTTACAAGCTGTAAATGATGCAGTAATACCAAGGGCACCTACGGTGCCAGACCCACACACCCTGTTGAATGATTTGAAACCTCAACAGAAGTATTTTTCTGGGTAGACATCAGCAATGCGTTCTTTTCGATACCGATGCACCCTGATAGCCAGTATTGGTTTGCATTCACATTTCAGGGGAAAAGGTATACATATACGTGACTAACACAGGGATATTGTGAAAGTCCAACAATATTCTCACAAGAAATGGCAAGCAACTTGGCGGGATTCACCCCACCAAGAGGCAGTCAGATTTTACTTTATGTTGATGACATCTTGCTGGCAGCCCCCACCCAGCAGGAATGTAGAGAAGATACCATAGCACTTCTATGATTTTTAGCCACTGAAGGACATACGGTAAATAAAAGTAAACTGCAGCTTTGGAAAAAACAAGCCAAATACCTGGGATATGTAATATCTTAGGAAGGTAGAACATTAGATGATGACAGAAAAATGGCAATTTTGCAAGCACCAAAACCCACTACCAAGAAGGAAATGATGTCCTTCCTGGGTACAACCAATTTTTGCCGGAGCTGGATTCCAAACTATGCCTTGGAATCTGCACCTCTGACTGACCTTATATATAAAAAGCCTATGGCAGCGCAGGATTTGTTACAATATACACCAGAGGCAGAATCTGCCTTCTGTAAACTAATGCAGTTAATAGCGTCCTCATTAGTTCTGGGACTGCCAAACTACCATAAATGTTTTTTCCAAACCGTAGATTGTAAGCAGGGTTACATGACATCGGTATTAACACAACAGCATGGGGATAAGCAAAGCCCCATTGCTTACTATTCATCACAACTAGACCCAGTGGCACGATATTTACCCCACTGTGTACAAGCAGTAGTTGCAGCTGCAATGGCAATACAGGCTTCAGCCTCAGTAGTCTTGTTCCACCCTCTCACTTTGACAGTACATCATGCAGTCGCAATTATTTTACTACAAGAAAAGGTGGCATATTTTTCCCCTGCTAGGCATCTTTCCTGTAGGACTATATTGTTGAGCCAGCCTCATATGACAATTGAGTGATGCACGACTTTAAACCCTTCTACTCTGCTCCCAACCCCTACAGACGGCACACCACACCGCTGCCTGCAGGTAATTGAGCAAAAGACACTACCTAGAAAAGATCTCACGGATGTCCCCTTGGATGATGCTGAGGTGACATACTACATGGATGGTTCGTGCAAAAGGGGTCCTGCAGGACAGAACCTAGTAGGATATGCAGTAGTCTCTAATACTGAGATTATAGAAGCAAAACCTCTACCACACAACTTACCTGCACAGGCAGCAGAATTGATTGCCCTGACATGGGCATGCACCTTAGCAAAGGGTAAATGTGTAAACATTTTTACTGATAGCCAGTACGCTTTTTCTACTGTACATGTTTTTGCGCAACAGTGGAAAAAACGGGGAATGATAACATCTACTGGCAAACCTATAAATCATGCACAGTTTATTTTAGATCTTTTAGAATCTATTCAGTTACCTCAGGAAGTAGCCATTTGTAAATGCACAGCTCACACCAAGCAACAAGATAGAATTTCAAAAGGTAATGCGAGAGCTGATTTAGCTGCAAAACAAGCAGCCACAGAAGTATTTCTTTTAAATGAGGAATTACAACCCCCTGAGATTTTAGACTTAGATATGTTAAAAACAATGCAGACACTCACTACGCAAGCTGAAAAACTATGATGGATAAAACAAGGAGCAATCCTTGAAAAGGGCTGTACATCTCTAGAGAAGGAAAACCGATACTACCCTCTAATTTGTTTCGATATGCAGCTTTGTTGAGCCATGGGCAGTGCCATGTCTCAACAGGGGGGGGGGGGGTACAGCTGGTGAACCAGGTGTTCACAACGTATGGATTTACAAACTACTCTAAAAAATTTTGTTTAATGTGTCAGATTTGTAACAAACATCATGCACAGGGGGCCATAAAGCCCAAGCAAGGGAGTTTCCCTATACCACCATATCCGTTTCACACTATCTGTATGGATTTCATAGAATTGCACAAATGTGAAAATAAGAAGTATTGTCTTGTCATTGTAGATATGTTTTCCAGATGGGTGGAAGCCTTTCCAACCAAAAATCCAGATGCAGCTATGGTGGCAAAAGTGCTGGTCAAGGAAATCATTCCTAGGTTTGGTATTCCGGAAAGGATCTACAGTGACAATGGTACACACTTTGTAAATCAAACCATACAGCAGTTGAGTAAGCATTTTGGTATTTCTTTAAAAAAATCATTGTACATACCATCCACAATCTGCAGGGCTAGTTGAAAGGCATAATGGTATACTAAAAAACAAATTGAGAAAATTAATAGCCGAGTCAGGAAAAAAATGGTTATATTGTTTGCCCCTGGCACTGTTGAGCATGAGAACTGTCCCAACAGCAAAAGGATTGACTCCTTTTGAAAAATTATTTGGAAGGGCTTATTATACACCCCAGTGGAAACTTCTCATGACATCAGACCAGGAAGCTGATTTCACACTAGCTGAATTGGTCTTTGAAGTTTTTTCCTTTGACAAAAACAACACCCACTAGTACCAAAAACCTGTCGCTCAACAGTGCAGCAGCACAAATAAAAATTACAAAGGAACCGGTTACCACGGATAAAACCATAAAACTTAATAGACGACAAGCACTTTCGGACTGACTGTCCTTCACGTCAACATACAAATTAATGTTATTCATGTAAATGTGTTGTGTGTAGACAGCTCATACTGGTGTCTATTTCTATATAATTGTGCTGTTACTGGTGGATAGAATCACGACTCAGGACAGAGTGCTGCTCGCTATATTTTTATCTGTGACTGCATAACTGTCTGATGAGGTTTCTTCTAACAGAGGTTTTTCCATTTGGCTCAGTATCTGCATATACTAGTAGTTACAGTAGCTATTTGCTCAGTTTGTTTTTTGTAATCATTATAATAATCTTTATAATATATATTTACCATCTCAAAAGTACTTACTCCTCTCTGTACTCTTCTTTTCTAGACCTAACACCACTCTTAAGTATTCAACTGCGGTACCACCTTTATCATTCTTATAAGAAAAGTGCAGTCCGGGTCTGAACTGTCTGCAAACAGCTAAAGGTAACTTTGAGTGTGTGTCTACCTGTTTGAGCCAATATTCATTTTCCCCTGGAGAGCACTGTGCTTTGGCTTGTAAGCAGCCCACACACACACACACACACACACACACACACACACACACACACACACACACACACACACACACACACTTCTTTCTCTCTCCTTCCCTTCTAGCAGCAAGTATCTATAACTGATCGATACTGTGTGTTTGTTAATTTAAACTGAGACCACAGCAGCCTACTGATACAAGGTTATCCTGTTTTTCCACCTGAGAAATGGTTAAGAAATGACTTACAGTTTCAGAGCAGTCCTTGGTCAATTCTGATTTTCACACACACTTGTCTTTGCTTTGGCTCATTAGCAGCAGTACAAAAGAACTGCCTGCTCACACCCTTGTTCTCCACCTCCCTGTTTATTACCTTAAGCCAATCCCAAAGTTAATAAATATTACCTGTGGCAACCACCCTTTGTCACCATCATATGTTCATTTATCAGTTTACTCTGTTACCTGATTGTTTCCAGCCCTTCATAAGAGCAACTAACAGGGTCTCTACCAGCTTTGCTCCCCACCCTGCCCCCTATTTCCTCCCGCCCCCAGAAGTCCTACCTTTATTGCACTCACAAACCCCTCCCATCTTTCCAATAGCCAACCACAGCGCTAACCCAACACTACCTCCTCCATTTTCCCACTACTATCACACCTCCAACTAACATGTACAAGCCTACCTTACCTATGCTCAGTGCATGCACTCTCCTTGCATATCTTATATCCTACCAAAGCTCCATCATTCCCCCACTCAACCACTACCACTGTACTACTACTCACACCACCACTCATGTCTCACCCTCACTCAGCTCCCCTCCCACCAACTCAAGAACCATCCCTATGCACCCCCCGCATATTCTACCAACTATATTACTCAAACATAAAGCATCCCTAACCCTCCCACCATACCTATTACCCACAGAGCACAATCATAAAGTTTCCCTAATAAACAAACACACTCAAAAACTGAGAAAACTAATAACCTCATGCATATCAAAACTAGCCCTAAGTGGAGACATCCACCCCAACCCTGGCCCTACCATCTCCAACCCCAAACCTCATAATCAGACTAGAAACCACAACTTCTCCCATATCACAGCCAACAGAAAGCTAAGTGACTTCCTTCTACTAAGCCTAAATATTAGAAGTATATCCAACAAAGTCCATGAACTCCATGCCACCATAGACTTGTACTCCCCAGATATAGTCATCCTGACAGAAACCTGGCTAAAACCTCACATTACCAGTGAGCAAATACTCCCTACCGGTTATGGCATACTGAGAGTAGACCGGCTAAACAAGAAAGGAGGCGGTGTAGCTATAATATTTAAACAGCATCTAAACATCCAGATCTTAAAATCATCAGCTCCACAAATAGGCAATGAAGAAATAATATATACCAACCTCAAAATAAACCAAAACAAAACCATCAACATAATTGGATGCTACTTCCCACCTGGCCAAAACATCCCTCCACTAGAAAACCTCCTCAGCTGGTCTACCCACAATCTCCCCCAAGAAACTATCATTTTAGGTGATTTCAATATTGACTGGCAATCCTGTTCTGGCAACAATCCAACCCATCATATAAAGCTCCACGGCTTCACCCAACTAGTCCAGTCGCCAACCAGGATAAATAAAAACTGCAGCAAGCACATTACCCTGGATTGGATACTAGTCAGTAAGAGCCCCCGGTCATATATAACAGGCTGCTTATCAGATACCCTCAGTGATCACTCCCAAACATTCCTACTCAAAAAATACCTGTACCAAGCTAAACCTGTCATCTACCATCAAATACGTAAAAAAAATAAACTTTAACCCACTCACATTCATCTCATCCCTCAAAGAACTGGCTTCCCCTAAAGTACCTCCATCTTGATGACGCAGTTGAATTTTTTAATACTACCTTCCTGAGCATCCTTGATTACCATACCCCCATAAGACTTAGACCAAAAGCACAACCCTCCCCATGGCTACAGAAAACCACTAAGTCAGAAATGCCTGGGAGCACTGGCGCAAAACCAAAAACCCCTCAACTAGAAAGAAATTCCTAGAACTACACAACAGAGTTAAAAAGCTAATAAAACAGGAAAATTCCAATACTACCAGTCTGCCCTAGACTCCTCCCAACACATCCCCAAACAATTCTGGTCCTCCATAAACTCCATCCTCCACCCAGGTAAAGTCAGTACCCCTCCTCCTAACATCCCTCACTCCTCCAAAAATATTGCTACCTCATTCAACACACACTTCACACAAACCATACTATCACTAGCTAAACAACACAACCCCCTCCCTCCAACCCACACCTTCAACTAGTAATCTCCCCACTGCCTTCTCTTTTTCTCCTGTACCTACCTCCAACATAAAAAAACTCTTAACTAAACTTAAGCCCACCAAATTAGCAGCAGACAACCTCCCAAGTGAATACCTACAAATCACAGCTGATGCTCTGGCCTACCCAGTATCCATCTTGATTAACTGATCTCTGTCAGAAAGTTACTTTCCCACACTGTGGAAAGTATCACATATAATTCCCCTCCACAAAGGCGGCCCCTCCACAGAACTAACCAATTACCACCCCATAGGTATTCTCTATCCACTCTTCAAAATACTACAGAGATGCATACATTCTCAGGTCTCAGAATACCTCCTTACTAACAACCTCCTTTCCAATACTCAGCATGGTTTCCGAACAAACCATAGCACCACCACTGCCTTAGTCTCCTTTACTAACACTATCCTTCAGCATAAAAACAATGGCCATCTCTCCTCTGCTACTTTCCTAGACCTATCTAAAGCATTTGACATGGTCCCACACAAACAACTCATCTCTGTCCTCAATAACCTATCCTTCTCTCAATCAGTCACCAACTGGTTTCAGAGTTACCTGTCTGACCGCCAACAATCCATTGTATGGCAGATTTACCTGTCTGACCGCCAACAATCTGTTGTATGGGAGAATGATATATCTCCCCAACTACCTGTCTCCATAGGGGTTCCCAAGTATCCATCCTTGGACCCCTACTCTTCTCAGTTTTCACCAATAATCTAGCCTCTGCCACCAAACATGGCACACTCATACAATACGCAGATGACTCAACCATCATCTGCTCAGCCCAGTCCCTACCCAAACTGCAAAAAGTCACACAGGAAGCCTTTTCCTCTGTTGAAACTTGGTTATCCGATGCCCAATTAATACTCTACCCAAACAAAACTAAACTACTCATCTTCCAACCCACCAAACATACTCAAAACAACTCTCACTTTAAGATCACACCAAAAGACAATACCACTATATACCCAACTGAACACACCAAACTGCTAGGAGTGGAAATAGACAATAAACTAAAATGTGACATTCACATATCCATGACCATAAAAAAGTCCACAAAAAACTAGGAGCATTATACAAAAATAAGCAACTTCTCACCTTATGCATTGGCAAGACATATTCTTAAGTATAATGAACATATGTTTAGATTTATGGCCTTACAAACAGTAAAATTAGGCTTTCAAGGTGGGGACATGGTGAATAAGACAATTGGCTGAAATTAATTAGATTGCTACACTGCAATCTGACAAGGCACCCAGGACTTAAGGTTATGTGTACTGATTAAGCCTGCCCTTAAAGGGAGTAAACTAATTCACTGAACTGATTGGTCAGCTGATTTTTTTTAAATCTAGTATTGTAGAATTCTAATGTGTATGCTGACCTGAAGGACAGTCAGTCCAAAAGTGCTTGTTGTCTATTAAAAGTTTTATGGTTTTATCTCTGGTAGCTGGTTTCTTTGTAATTTTTATTTGTACTTTACATATTGTAGGTGTAGATTTTTACTTACGGTTGCATAGATTAGAATTGGTTTAGGCACTGGATGTTTGCCTTTTATAATGTTTTTAATATGAACCAGATTTTTGGTCTTTTTCATTTTAAATGTTGGATTAATGCACTAATTAATTAAATGTCCTGTGATGGTAATTTCCTATAAAAGTACTGGGATTGGGTATTTTAATTGATTCCGAAAAAAGTCCTTATGTGAAAAGGACGAAAGACCTTAATAAATTTTTTTTGTTTTATATTATCCTGAGTTCGGGCCGTTTTTAGTAGACTGACTTTTCATATGGATGCTTTTTGGTTATTTGGAGTTATTTTAGTGCCAACGGTTATCACTATGTGTCTGACTTAAAATAAAATAAAAAAAAAATAGGACAATAACTTATTTTAAACTCTCACTCTTGGGCATGTATACATATTCCTGGCATTGCTTATTTGTAGCAATTTGGCATTACCCCTTTACATACCCTTTCTAACTTGTTCCCCTATTTCTCATAAGATCCTATTGAGTCTGCCCTAGCTATCATGAGGGACTGCACCCTCATACCCCCTAAAATAACCATTCACTGGGGAGGTCACACTATTTGTGGGGAAGGGGAGGCAAATTAGATGAATCAACAGATTGTCCTCCTGTTCACTATGAGTGACTATTGCCCACAATCCATCTCCCTTAAACTAGCCATGCCAAAGACTGTTTTGCATAACTCACGTAATTGCTCTTTCACTCACAGCCTACCCTCATGCACACAGCCACTTATGGCAATCACCTCTCATGTGGGATTGCCAAAGCTGGTGAAATAATGATACTAAACCAGATACAGTGTGCACCTCTAAATTCACAGACACAGAATGACAAACCTATTAAAAATATATGATGAGTTCCAAAAATTTCCAGGCCCTGTTTACCCTCATTTGTCACTTATCCAAATGAATTTTACTACAGTCTAAGAAGCAGCATACACTAAAATGCCACTGTCACTGTCAAATATAAAAGTAATTTTAGTCCTGATGTTGTCATTCACTCTGCAGCGGATACCAGCAAGGGCTAAACCATACAAATCAATGATGTAAGAAATGATGTTCATGCAAAAGGAGTGTAGCATTGCCACCTTGGATAAACAGAATATAAGAGCAACTTACATTATAGCTGGAATCTAGTCCTGATGTTGTCATTCACTCTGCAGCGGATACCAGCAAGGGCTAAACCATACAAATCAATGATGTAAGAAATGATGTTCATGCAAAAGGAGTGTAGCATTGCCACCTTGGATAAACAGAATATAAGAGCAACTTACATTATAGCTGGAATCCTACTCCAGAATGATTGATATGGTCATCAGAAATCTCAACACTACTCCCTATCTTTTGACAATCACGCAGTCAAGTAGTCAGGTAATCCTTCTGTCTAGCCCACTTAATAATTTGTGGTTTTTCATCCAAATCAAAAGACTTTATCAAACCAATTGTAGAATATAATGCCCCTTTTTGTAAGCATCTTTCAAACACTTCAAACAGCTACAAAGACCCAAGAAGTTCTTAACTAAAAAGATCACCAGAATAGAGACTCTCATATACCAAGAGAGGACTGAAACTCTATCCCTATATTCTTTGTTTGTATAGACTCTAGTGCTGTGATTTCTGTTTACATTCTGTGTTATTGACGACTCAATCCTCCCTGATCTCCTACACCTCCAAAAAAAAAAAAATGGCTCTACAAACACTCAAAGTGAAGACTGGAAATCTCCAGCTACATACAAATAAGACATGCAGGATGGACAAATTTATTAGTCAATGCTTCTTTCATCTGTGGAATATGTTACATAAAAAAATAGAGTGATATCATTTCTTACTTTTAAGGCAAACAATTAGATGGGCTCCCATAAATTCATCTCCATCCTAACTTGTTTGTCACCCCTGGAGGCAGGAGATGTGATGCAATGAGGGTGGATGCTGACAAGGCCAAACTCTGCCTTGAATACATTGAATCAGTGAATCTATAAATATGTGCAGTGACCATCAGTTGCATGTTTTTCTTCCCACAGTAACAGAACAGATGCAGCTAACCCATGACCTATATTATGAAGTATAGGCACCCGTGATTAGTTGTCCTTAGCAAAGTATCACAGTGCTGAGATAGCAATCTCATCATGTATTACTATGATATAGACTGTCATGCTTCCACTTGGTTGCCATTAGCAACCAACCACAATGGTCTTCTGGCAATCTCTAAAAATCAGAGCAATAGGCGAAGTCTAGTAGTCCTCTGACAAGGCTGATGGGAATTGTTGAGTTGTTTTGCAGGTTCTTTTATTTATTTATTTATTTTTACTTTTGTGGCAGGAACCCAAATGAAAATATTGGCAGTGATAATAGTAGACACTGCCCAGATCAGGCAATCTATGTTTTTGTACTTTTAGCACAGTCAGTGCAGGGATAGGGTCCTTGCATACCTCTCAACTTCTTTCCACAAAAATTCTGGACATAGCCAAAATAAAGCAGTGACAAAATCAGGGTGAATAAAGTACAAAGGAGTGACTAAATCAAGGAGAATTTATAACTGTCACTCTAATTCACTTTAATAGTAATTACAGGTTTCGCACCAACATGCATTTTCTCAACAATATGAAGTATGAAACTCTAATGTGGAACATTACTGATTCATCTGTAATCCACAGTGATTTACCAGAAAATCAGGGACAGGACAAGGAATGTGAAGCAAACATCAGAGATATTTTGCAAACTCAGGATCAGAGGAAGTTACTAGACTACTGACCCTGAGGCCCTTATAAGCCTAGTCAAGAGTTTAGCCCATGTTTAGACAAGTCAGCACCCAAAGCCCCTGTCCAGCAGGGACACAGTTGGAATACCAGGGGTGCATTTTCTGTTTCCCATCCAGTTATCCAGGTTGCATTTAAAAAGGGATAATGAGGTACTCTGCATGACATGGAGAGGGAGTCTATTCCACAGATGAGGGGAGTCTCTGGGACACAAATCTGTCCCACCAAGTCCTACTGATGTCACAGACCAGCATGAGGTCACACGTGCGGGTTACTCGAGTGGAGCTTGACTTGTGGATATGCAGCAGTCCCATGAAGAAAAGGTCTGAGATTGCTTTGTATGCCAGACAGAGGTCACCTCTGAGGAGTCTGTATGAAACTGAATAGAGGGACAGGGCTTTTAGCCTGTGTATGGCAGATGTTTGAGGCCATGGATTCTCCTGGTTAGAAACCTCTATGGTCTCTCCAGCTGCTGCATGTACTTTGCGAGGTACATGCCAAAGGAGGGCACTGTACTCAATAATTGGCCTTATAAGGGAAGAATGCAGGGCTTTATGACCTCCTTGTCCCTGGATAAGATACCCTTGCTTATAAGGTGGGCCATGTAGAAAGCTTTCCGTACAATGGAAGCAACATGGTGGTCAAACGTCAGGTTGCTGTCAACCTGGGTGCTCAAATCCCTCATGACTAAGTGCGTGCTTAGGACGTTATAAATGTGATAATATATGGGGACGTCCCTCTCCCCAAAGGGGATAATGATACATTTTTTGGCATTCAGCTTGAGGGCATGTTTCTGGTACAAGTCATTTGTTTGGGTGAGACCCTCTTGGAGGACCTCCACATCACTTGGGGAATTGATGACCCCCACCCAGCTTGCAGTCATCTGCAAACTTGGTCAGCCATACCCCACTGGTTTTGGTCTGCACCTCAGGGAAGTACATCCCGAATAACAGAGGCCCCCAAGACTGATCCTTGGGGTACGCCGCTCATTATGGGTCTACTGCTTGAGGTGGCTTCCCCTATTTTGATTAGGTGGGTTCAATTAGTGAGCCAGTTTAACTGCGGTGGTGGTGCTGTGGTAGCATTGTCGCCTCCCAGTAAGACGTTGTCCTGTTCGATTCTCAGCTAGAGCGTCTTCTGTGTGGGGACATGTGTGAATGAGCGTACCTTCATTGAAGGTTGTGTGTCAGGGCCGGCAACTCAGCACGTAAAATCTACTACCAATCATTAGCAGACCGGAGTTCTGCTGTGGCGACCCCTAACTGGGAAAAGCCGAAAGACACAACAACATCAGTGAGCCAGTTTGCTACCCATCTGGTAACATATGTATTGATGCCTAGTTGAGAGAGTTTATCTATTATGCCCAAGTGGGGAATAGTGTCGAAGGCTTTGGCCAGGTCAAAATAGGTGATGTGCACCATCTTCCCTCGTCCATGGCTTTGGTAACTGTCTCAAAGAAGTCAACCAGATTTAACAGACATGACCTCCCCTTGAGAAAGCAAAACTGTGTGGGGTTGAGTGTTTGGAGGTTGCCAATGTCCCTGTTAATGAGGTTCATGATAATCCATTCCATATCCTTGCAGATCAGGCTAGTTAGGCTGATGGGTCCATAATTTCCCAGATCGGTGGACGCTCCACCTTTGTGTAAAGGG
Source organism: Protopterus annectens (assembly GCF_019279795.1). Classification (NCBI taxonomy): domain Eukaryota; kingdom Metazoa; phylum Chordata; order Ceratodontiformes; family Protopteridae; genus Protopterus; species Protopterus annectens. The sequence goes on along the minus strand of NC_056743.1, from coordinate 656,664,805 downwards.
ATGACAGTGGCTGTTCTCCACTCGGCTGGGGAAAAGCTGCTACTCAGGCTTTGGTTGAATAGGGTGCCTAATGGTGCTGCAAGTTTATGCCAGAGTTCATGTAGGATGCAGCCTGGGATGTACAGCTAAGATTGTTTTTATCCTTTGCTGAGTGGGTTAGTTGTACTAGGCTAATGGCCTCTTTTCAGGGAGACCCAAGGAGGTATTTATACTGCTAGGAAGAAATTTAGCCAGGGCATCGGGGAACTTTTTCTACTCTTTTTGATAGATTCCATGAGTTATTTTATATTCACTTCAGCTATAAAAACTCAAGCAGATGGGATTTTGATTAAACATATCATCTGAAGGTGGACACTCAGGAGTGCACCCTCCTAAAACTGCACTGCAATGCCAGCAACCCAATCACCAGGAATGGGAACAGAACCCACAGTCTTCTGGTCTTCCACCACTAAGGGCAAGTATTCGTCCTGTTGAGCCACTGACACTGCATGCCCTCAACTTCTCTGTTCAAGAACTCTGGATGTTGCAAAAAAATAATTGGGAAACAAGATCAGGCATAATTTTAAATATTACTCTTAACTCACTAAAAAAATTATATAACGTCAGGTTTTGCATCAATGTGCAGTTTCTAAACAATAAAAATTATGAAACCATAATGTCCAGCATTACTGACTTCAAAGTGATTCACTAGCAAATCAAAAAGTTTATGGAGTACAGGGGAAAATTCTGCAAAAGGAGAGAGAAAACCACAACACTGTGTGCATGCACATTGGAATAAAACAATTCTATTGGTACACTTATCTCTGTGTGTGTGTGTGTGTGTGTGTGTGTGTGTGTGTGTGTGTGTGTGTGTGTGTGTGTGTGTGTGTGTGTGCAGAATACTTATCAGTCCATATTACAGCAACTTTTTATGAGTTAAATTAATAATTTTATAGCTGCAAATTGAAAAATGTAATCACAAAGTCCACACCGGATGAAAAATACTATAATAGTTTTAAAATGTGCACACTTGCACCCACACATATGCAATTGTGCACTCGCAGATACATGCGCACACACACATACAAACCTAGAAATCAGGATTTGCTCTTCTGAAAAAAAAAAAAGAAAAAGGTAGACTGCACATACCGCCAGACCCTGGCAGCAACATGGATTTTATGAACAATAAGAAGTAAGAAATTCTAACAACTGGCATTATTGACTGACCATAATCCTCAGTGAGACCACCACAGCACAGCTAATAAAACCCAAATTTAATAAAGTAATTAAAATAAAAAGCAGGAGTAAAAACAAATCCGATAAGCGCTTTCGGCTAATATAGCCTTCTTCAGATCATAAGTAAATCCTGCTGTGAATTTCATTTAAAATCCAGTTAGCCAATCACAAAGAAAGGGGTGGACTGCTGTTACAAATGAGGGTTTCCAAGCATAATACTGATTGGAGACAGGACAGCCAATTACAATTCTAAAAACTAGCCAACAGCCAGTATTAGAGCATTCAGTCATGGTATCCTTATAGGACAAGCTCCTGCATTTTGAACCTATTTACTTGTTTGTGTACACTTATGCTAACAAGCTAAGGTGCTATTGTAATTGCCACTAAGTCCATACATCCTCAAAAAGAGGAAACATTGTTCAACTTATAAGAGTAGAAACTATGTACATAAAATTCATTGCAATAATGGCTAAAAAGCATATGTAACTGGGCCATATTACAAGGGACAGAAGTAATGAATAAAGCTGTATCAGTTTCTAAGCCAGCAGGAGATAAACGTCACTATCAGAAGCCTTACACTTCCTTTCCTGCTACAAAGCTGAACATCCAATCTAAGGTGCAAAGTCTTTAGTTACATCCAATCATATCAGACAGTTCACTGTTAGGACCAAACAGTGGTTTTCGCACTAAACAGTGCATAACTGTAAAAATGTAGCCCTTAGACTCAGCAAAATTTTAGCCTAGAGAATTAACTAAATGCAGTTGCCAATTTTCACAGAAACTCCTCGTTCTCATAAAGTTAAAGTACATCCATGTAGCAATGTGCATTTAGTAGAGGATTTAGCAGAGGAAGACACATTGCTAAAGTCCACAATCACAAATTCTCATTGAAGATATAAATGCCTAAATAAATGCGATAGCTTATTATAATTTCTTGTAATGCTGAGTAAATTCTTGGGTCCCCTTGGTCATGGGATAAATACAAAGAGATCTTTGAATAATCAAACCAAATAAGCAACTCAAACTCATTTTATGCTGGCAGCCTATTTCTTCGCCAGTCATAACAAGCACCTCATAATTTAGGCCAATCAATAACTTTGGTGTTTACAATGAGTAACAGTAAAATTGCAGCCTTTATCCACGGAAGAGTAGAATCTCATCAAGGGCAACAATAGAGCATAAAACTCCTTGGTGATGTAAAATGCATATACATATATATTTATATATATATATATATATATATATATATATGAAACTATGTGCAAAGTGTTGGGACAAAAAACAAATATGTTGGTACGATCAGTGCACAAAACTACATGGTGGGCAAATGTCCGACATACAACGTAATCAATTAATCTCATCCAGCTAGAACAAGTCTATCAGTTGTTGCTTATTAGAAATAATGCTCACAACAAAAAAAAAATAGGAAGATGTGTGCGCTTGTAATCCATAATAAAACTGGAACAAACCCCACCTATACATCCAACATGGTATACTGCAGGCAAACCAGTCAATTGGAACTCAGGAATCAATAGCAGACATGGTACAGAGACATATCTCGTGCAACACAGTCGAAGCTCCAATCATATTTGTCCAACAGGACAAGCCTCCTGATTCGACCCAATCCTTAGCTTCCTCACTTTCAGGATGGGTCTTAATGGGATCACGTTGTTTAAGCCTGGAGGACAGTGCGCTCTTAAATTAATAATTCAATTGATCTCTCTAATTTCTGTTCAATTTCTTGTGTCTTCTTCTCTTACGTTAGATTTAATAAAAAAACTCCAGCTTTACTCCGTAGCATATCGCCTACTCCGAGGTGATCTCTTCCTAACATATAAAACTATGTCAAACCCAGAGCTGTTGGACATGCTACACCTAAAGAAATCCCAATCCCTCCGAGCTACATGCTCTAGGGACCTAAACCTTGTCACCACAATAAACAGGACACGCTGGAGGGATTGATTCCTGTCCAAGAGACTTCCTATACTCTGGAACAAGCTCCCCATCTACATCAAGCAAAATTCTTCATTAATACTCTTCAAGAAAAATCCTGATGAGTGGATTGGAAATAGGAAATACACCCCGGGGATCACTTGTGTCTCTGCTCGACAGTGGCACAGGAAAATAACTTTCTTGGGTGGCGTAAGCTATGTAGTCCCTTGGGCCGATAGCCTAGTAACTACCTATGAACCTATAATACATTCCAGGGCTTTAAATTTGAACCCATGCACTGAATTATGAATAATGTGCACAGCGAGCGCATTATTCTGATAGTCATTCCTTATGTCCTTCATGTGCCATAGGATCCGGTCCTTAAAGTGCTGGTCAGTTTTTCCTATGTAGAAAGCTCTGCATGAACAGCAGGATGACATGTATACTAGATGTTGAGTGGTGACATTTGCAAACACATCAAAAGTATAGGTTCTATTGGAGACGGGTGAATAAATGAATTGCTGCTATCGAAATGAGCACCGGCTTTACAACAATGACATTTGAAGGTGCCTTTTCTGCCTGAGGTTGGTCGATGATCAAAGCCATTTTTATTACATAAAATACTCTATGTTTCATTGCTTCTGTCCCTTGTAATATGGACTAGTTACATACTTTTTTTTTTAGCCATTATTGCCATTATTGCAATGAATTTTATGTACGTAGTTTCTACTCTTATGAGTTGAACAATTTTTCCTCTTTTTGAGGTATGGACTTAGTGGCAATTACAATAGCATCTTAGCTTGTTAGTATAAGTGTACACAAACAAGTAAATAATTGGTTCAAATTCAGAAGCTTGCCCTATAAGGATACCATGACTGAATGCTCTAATATTGGCTGTTGGCATGTTTTTAGAATTGTAATTCGCTGTCATGTCTCCAATTAGTATTATGCTTGGAAACCCTCATTTGTAACAGCAGTCCACCCCCCCTTTTTTTTTGTGATTGGCTAACTGGATTTTAAATGGAATTCGCAGGATTTACTTATGATCTGAAAAAGGCTATATTAGCAGAAATCGCTTATCGGATTTATTTTTACTCCTGCTTTTTATTTTAATTACTTTATTAAATTCTTGTTTTATTAGCTGTGCTGTGGTGGTCTGTCGAAGGTTTTTTCTTGCAGTTTGTTTTACTTCCATCGGCAGCTTTAGCAGTGGTAAGTGTTCATTTTTCTATAATCCTCAGTGACTTACCACAGAAAATCAAAACATTTAGAGGGACAGTGGAAAAATCCATTCAAGATTTACACTGCCCAGTGGCTAGCCCTACCGCAGTTCTTGCGCATCATACACTCGCACAATCACACCTATGGTCCATTTAACGTGTCCTATCCACTTCTCTATGTCTTTTGAATGTGGGAAGAAACCAGAGCACCCAGAGGAAACCCATGCAAACACAGGGAAAACATGCAGACTTCACACAGAAGGCACCCCAGTCAAGAATCGAACTGTACGACCTCTTGCTGTGAGGCAACACTATCCTCTGTACCAGTGTGCTGCCCTAGACAGCAGAAAAATATGAGGGCAAAATCGGAAAGATCCTGCAATAGTACTTGGCAGGTACTTCGACTTTAAGAGCTTCCTTTTCTTTATCTGCAGCCAGTCATATTGCCAGTACTGTATCTAGATTTAGACAGCCAGTACAAATGCAGATCCAGCCAAGGTCAACAGTGCCAAGTTTCCTGTTTTTATTTGATTTTTTCTCTCTCTCTCTCTACTGTTCTTAACTACTGACTATACCAGAAAAATAAAAAAATGAACTTGTTCATTTAAAATCAAGCCTATTTCTGTACGTTCTGTTTCTGTTACTACAGTTAAATAGGTGTTTTTTTTTTTTAACAGATAGATTCAAAGAGCACAGGCAATGATTCTGTGGAAAGTGGGAGCACCCATGTTCTATGGTTCCGGCACCCTTAAAGAATTGTGTCAGGCACAGGTCACCTCTTAGCAGTCTGCAAGATACAGAGTACAGTGACATGGCTTTATTGTCATTGTTTATTAAATATAATCCACCACATGTTCTCACAAAATCGACAGTTTTAGAAAGGACGTATCAACATTTTGGGCAAAAATCAAGGTATGCATCTCTACACGAGTTTACTACAACCCCTCCATCCATAAATACGAATAGAGACAAACACAGGAGAAAGATCAGAACATCTACCAATATTTTTTTTCTTCTTTCTGCACTATCCCTTATTCAAAAGGTGAAAAGTTAACACGGTGTAGTTGGCTCCTACCGGTCTACGTTCCCAAGTGGATCTCTTCTTCTCGCGCATCTTGATCTAATACTTTACAGCAGCGCTTCAAAAAGGAAAGGAATATATTCTGTAACGGACTAACCTGTCCAACATTTAAGTGGAGCCGAGTAAATGTTGTTTCGTAGACGAAATTAGAGGAAATTAAGTTTCGGTTTGTTACCGAGGTATGCTTGGAACGTTGTGGTTGCCCTGGCAACCTGACACGAGCGCCGATTCCCTTTTTCGTTTGTTATTTTTGGTAGGATTGCTGTAGATGGCAAGATCCTGACTGTATTTGCGACCCATTAGCTCCAAGTAAAAATAGCCCTATCTACACATACTATCTACACATATTAGTACTGCACGATGTCTGAACAGCTTAAAACTGAAAAGGTGACTGATAAAGAAATACATCCAACTTGAACCACAAAATAGAAACTAAAGAAATCAAATGTCATAATATAGCATACTAATTATGTAAATTATACGTTTACTTTATTTTTAAACAGCAAATAGATCAATTTTCTCACAAATAAATAGTAATATGCAAATCATTGTCTAAAATTCTGCCACGAATAACGGACATCTTAAATGATACTCTTGGGAGTTGAGAAGGGTTGGGTGAAAAAGGAAAACAGTCAATGGTATTTTTTACACTGTGGTATATTATAGCAATAACCCACGCCTGGGTGTGGGTAATGCTGGATTTACCCACGGTTGGCGTGGCTTTGCCCTCAGGACCAAACAAAGCCAACCGTGGGTAAATCCAGCATTACCACACCCAGAAGTGAGTTATTGCTATATACTAATGACATTATTTAAGAAAAAAAATAATTACTTTTCTTAAATAATGGCATTGTATAATGCCTCCTTGCTGCCCTTCCACAGCTGTCTGGTATTCCGCGGAAGTTCTGATGTACTGCGCATGCCTACGCAGTACATCAGAGCTGTGGGCAAAAGCAACAGAGAAAACAAGATCTCCGTTGCTTTTTACTGTTTCGCTATATTAAATGGGTTTAACAGAGCGAGACAGCTTTAAAAAAAGCAACGGAGAATCTCCATTGCTTATTTTAAAGCTGTCTCGGTATGTTAAACCCATTTAACATAGCGAGACAGTTTTGAAAAAAGCAACGGAGAAAGCAAGATCTCCGTTGCTTTTTACAAACTGTTTCGCTATGTTAAATGGGTTTAACATAGCGAGAGATAAGCAACGGAGATCTCTGTTGCTTATTTTAAAGCTGTCTCGCTATGTTAAACCCATTTAACATAGCGAGACAGGATTAAAAAAAAAAGCAACGGAGAAAGCAAGATCTCCATTGCTGTTTAGGAGTTTAACATAGATCTCTGTTGCTTTTTTAAAACCTGTGTCGCTATGTTAAACTCCTTTAACATAGCGAGACAGTGTTTTAAAAAAGACTTATACTAATGGAAAAAGTCCAGGCGACCGGACCTTTTTCCATTAGTATAAGTCGATTTACAACGTGCACGCTGACCAATCAGCGTGCACGTTTTGGAATATTAATGGGGCGGGTGTCATGGTATAATGGGCGATATTGTACTTGAGGGCCTCACCAGATGCGTAGTGGCAAGCCTCGCCCAAAACCCGCCCCCGTGCTGTTTCTTAATCGGGCACTAACGAATATGTATTCCCTCGAAGAATCCTAATGCACTGTCCAGCTTTTAGTACGTGTCTTGTGTTGTCTTCGAGAACAATTGTTTGATTCTTATTTTAATATAAACAAAGAAATTCATATTTATTAAATAAAATACATATTTCAGAAACTTCGTTTTGTTCCTGCATTTGGCTGTCTGCATAGTATATTTTCTTTTAAATTAAACGGTAAACTACATGGTCACTTTTTAGCTAATGATTTAATCAGGAGATACATGTTTTTGTTCAAAATAAAGTATATAAGCTCACTTCTTATTCTTGTCCTGACCTGGGGTTACCACCAGTTTCCCTTTAGTCTGGGCAGTCCCTTATTTGGGCAGGTGTGTCCTTGTCGGGGAGGGGGCTATAAAAATGGCAAGTGTCCTTTTTTTCTAAGTTCCCTTTATTAGTCGACTAAAGCTATTACTTTTGTATTTGAATCGCTTACCAACCAACTAAAATTCTAAAAAGAGTGGGCTTTTATTTTAGCAAAAAAGCTATTATTTTTGTATCTGAAACACTTCAAAAATGTAACAAGCAACTACAATACTTCAAGAGTGTGCTTTTATTTTTAGCAAAAAGAAGTCCATTCGATTGCATTGTTTGAATGCCATGTCAATTATGGCTCATTACATATGCAGACCTGGTCGTCAATCATTCGCGACATGCCCACTTCTGTGCGAAATGCAAGGTGAGGCCTTCAAGTACAATATTGCCTTTTATAGGTTAAAATACATGAAAATCTGTTTGTTGAAATCTCACGTTGGATTACAACCTCTTACCTCGCAACTGTCCAGAGTTTCGCAGATTTTGCCCAATCTTTTTGGTCTGTTCCTCGTGAAATTTGTGGTTTTCTGGATTTTTGTGGCAAATCAATGAGGACTGACTTCAGTAAATAATGACAGGCATTCGAGTTCAGAAGTTATATCCATCAGAAAATGCATGTTAACACAGGACCTTTTATTCTAGCAATGTTCTAAGTTTATAAGAGCAATATTTAAAATTCATATTTACTATTTTCCTCTATTGGACTGTCTTCATACTACTGCAAAAAATCTAATGTACTATGTATGCACTGTATTGTGTTTCAAACCACAACTGGATACTATGAAATGTATTAATTATTCTTATTACCCGCGGTGGTGGTGCTGCGGTAGCGTTGTCGCCTCACAGTAAGGCGCTGTCCGGTTCGATTCTCAGCTAGAGCGTCTTCTGCATGGAGACATGCATGAATGGGCGTAGCTTCATTGAAGGTTATGTGTCAGGGCTGGTAACTCGGCATGTAAAAATCAACTACCAATCATTAGCGGACCGGAGTTCTGCTGTGGCGACCCCTAACCAGGAAAAGCCAAAAGACACAACAACAACATTAATGAATGTCTTTTTGATTCCCCTGTATTGTGCTGTCTTCATACCACTGTAAAAACATGTCTATTGTAAATGTGTATGTATTGTGATGCTGTTTAAACATCTAAATCCAAGAAGCATATGTCCATCCGAGAAGCATATGGCCCATCCATCTGGCGCCAAGCATACATTATCCCACTACACAAAGGAGGAAAAAACTCTGACACTTTCAATTTCAGACCTATAGCTATCCTTTCCCCTCTTTCAAAAATCCTGGAGAAATGTAGCCATACTCAACTCATGTCTTACCTTACTCAAAACAACCTTCTTACCCCTACTCAACATGGCTTCCGCCCTGGTCATAGCATCATGACTGCCCTCCTCTCCTTTCTTGAAACCATAAATAAAGCTTGTGTCTCTGGTAAACTTGTATCTTCCTTGTTCCTCAACCTATCCAAAGCTTTCGACATTGTCTCCCACCCTCTACTCTTAACTCAACTCTCATCTTTCAACCTCTCTACCTTAGCCTGGTTTACAGGCTACCTCTCTGAATGTCAACAAGCTGTTCAATGGAAAACCTCAGCCTCTCCCTTTCAACATATCCCCAGTGGCATCCCACAAGGTTCTGTTCTAGAACTTCTTCTGTTTAATATATTTATTAACAATTTCCACCATGCCATCCCTGACTCATCAATAATCCAATACACAGATGACTCAACTATCATCTGCTCTGCAAACACTGCTTCCAACCTACTTCTAAAAACTCAGTCAGCCTTCTCTAACATAGAATCCTGGATGAAAAATAACCACCTTGCCCTCAATGCAAATAAAACTAAACTTATGGTCTTCTCCCCCTCCAGAAACTCCACAAGAGACAAAACCTCTTTCTCAATACTTAGCAGTGATAACATCCCAATTGAAATTGTACCCAATACCAAACACGTTGGCGTCATCATTGACGACCATCTAAAATTTGACACCCATATTTAATCCACCATAAAAAAACACACCAAAAACTGGAGCTTATATATAGACACAACTGCTGTCTCTCCCCTCCACTAGAAAAAAAACTAGCTTGCTCCTACCTTCTCCCCTCTCTGATGTATGGCGCCCCCGTGTTAAACAATCTCCATGTCAGTCTTCAATCTAGACTCGAATCATGCTATAATAAAATAAGCAAATTTGCTAACAACTCAAAAAACTCCTCCCACCACTGCCACTCTCTCCTCACTCTACAGTGGCTCGAACTTCCTAATTACTTGACCTTGCTTAAACTCACAAATGCCGACAAACTCATCCAGAAACCTACTAACTGCCCCTTTCGCTCTTCCGCACTAAGCCCCTACATCCCTAACCACTCACTCAGATCTGAAAAACAAAACCTTCTACAAATCTATAAACCCTCACGTCCCCCTGGCCACCTGCTACTTTCTTGCTCCATCTCTAAACTATGGAACTCAGTTCCTCCCACCCTCCACAATACCCCTGACCACACCAAATTCAAATCTCTCCTGTTCTATCTCACAACTAAATGGATCTGCCCATTCCACTCCACAACGTAAATTCCCCCCTCCAACCACCCTCCACAAAAACTAATTTCTTCAACCTCCCCATAATTACTCTAATTAGGACAGTCATCTACTGCACCTAGACCCCTCTCTCAAATTCATGTCCTTCCAAAAAAAAATGTTTTTTTCAAGTATTTCTCATTTAGTCTGTATTCAAATATGTGTTAATTTCACTTTCTTTTTTTGTATCATAGAATGTATCCCTCTAAGAACTTACTGTGTATGTTTGAACTTACCGTATTGTATGCTCTCTAAATTTTCATTGTATTCATATAGTTTCTCTGTAACTAATTTTTGTAGTTTTGCTTCATATTGTTTCTCTGTAACTATTTTTGGAGCTTTTCTCCCTGGCTCTAAACTGAAAACGGGCTCTTCGTGGCCCAGTGGACTTCCCCGATTATCTAACTGAAACAAATAAATAAATAAATGTATCTGTAATTGTCTTTCTGTGTGGAGCTTTTATCCCCGTGGGGGCCTCTACTGGAAAAGGGCCTTTGGCCCAGCCAGACACCCCCGGTTAACAAATGTAAAATAAAATAAAAAAATAAAAAATTGTGCCTATTTTTAGAGCTTGTTCCCCCATTATGTTTATCTTTGTCCAAATTTTTGGTGCTAAGAGGTTGAGAGGTATGGCTCCTCAGTATCTCCATGTGGCACATATTTTATAAAAAGGTGATATTTTGTTTGGTACAAAAATGCCCACTGCCAGTGCAGTGCACTAAGTTTGACTTCACTATCCAAATAAAGGCTCACATTTCTATAATTTGTTTCTTTTGGTACACATCATGGTAAGGCGTATCAGAAGCAGTGTATTATTGGTTTTCTACAATGGATAAAAGAAAGCTAAAAAAGATTTCTTGTCCAAAAATTATTAGACGCTTGTTTGATTTTTTTTCTGTCTCAGAAAACAACTGCCTGTGTAGTGATTGTCATAAAATTAAGGACAAGTGATAATTCTATCCCATAAAATTTGAAATCATAGAGATAATGCTGTACTTCTCTTGGCTCAATGCGCATGACTCTGCTGACCACTTGGAATCTTGACAGTAATATCTCTTCCGCTAACCAACAACTGCATTTTGTAGGCCCAAAAGCCCTTCATCCTCTGCACACACACATGCATCACCATTACTGGAAAAATATATATTAGTCTGTCAGTTGTGTTATTGGAGTGGCAAAACTGACCAGTATGTTTTCTTTGCAGATGACAAGGCTGATGCAGTATTGTCGCAGTCCTTAAATAGGTTTATAGGTTCATAGGTGTGTACTAGGCTAATGGTCTTGGAGCCTTTACAAGCCTAGCCCATAGAAGTGCCCTAGCATCATGCTGCCCAACATTAGTTCCCAGTGCCTCTATCAAGTAGAGCCAGTGGAGTGATCCCTGGAGTGAACCTTCTATTACCCATCCACTTATCAAGATTTTTCGTGAAGAGAGACAGTGAGGTGCTCTGCTTCACATGTATGGGAAGTCTATTCCAGAGCATGGGCAGTCTCTGGGTGAGGAACCTGTCCTTCCAGCATGTTCTGTTGATTGTGGTAATGAGGTTGAGGTCTCTGGAGTGTGTGGTATGGAGGGACTGGGATTTCTTTAGATGTAGCATTTCTAACAGAGCTGAGTCAGACATAGCTTTGTAAGTCAAGCAGAGATCGCCTCTAAGTAGGCGATATGAGACAGAGAATAGCTGGAGTCTTTTGAGTCTGTCAATGTAGGACATGTGTTTAATGCCTAGGATCCTCTTTGTGAGGTACATCTGTGGCCTCTTCAGCTGTTGCAGGTGTCTAGTGCCAAATAGGGCATTATACTCAATGATTGGTCTAATGAGGGAAGAGTAGAGAGAGATGATGACGTCTTTCTTCCTGAATGCAAAACCCTTGGTAATGAGATGTGCCACACAGAAGGACTTTCTGACGACAGTGGCAATGTGGTGGTCGAAGGAGAGGTTGCTGTCAGCCTGCATCCCCAGATCTCTTATAATGCCTTCACTGTTCAGTGGCTCCCATCGATGTGGTAATTAGTGGGAACTGAGTTTTTACTAACGGGGATGACGACTCATTTTTCTTTGAGTTAAACTTAAGGCCATGGTTTCGACACCAGTCATTGGTCTCAGTGAGGCCTTTCTTTAGGATGTCTGCATCACTTGGGGAGTTAATAATGGCTCCCAGCTTGCAGCTGTCTGTGAACTTGGTCAGCCAGAGTCCCTTTGTGTTGACCTGGACTTCTGAGAAGTAGATGCTAAACAGGAGAGGACCCAGGACCGATCCCTGTGGGACTCCACTTGTGACTGGTCGGCAGTCTGACTTGGAGTCCGTTACTTTCACATTGTGTGTTCTATCTGGGAACCAATTTGCAACCCACCTAGTGATGTTGGGGTTAATGCCTAGTTTGGTGAGTTTATCAATAATTCCCGAGTGAGGAATGGTATCAAAGGCCTTGGCCAGATCGAGGTAGGCTGTATGCACTGCCTTACATTCATCCACAGCCCTGGTGGGTGACTGACTCAAAGAAGTCAACCAGCTTGAGCAGGCATGATCTCCCTTTCACAAAGTCAAATTGCTTGGGGTCTAGAGTTTGGAAATTTCCTATATCATTTTTAATCAGGTCCATGATGATGATGATGCGCTCCATAGCTTTACATATCAGACTTGTCAGGCTAATGGGGTGATAATTCCCAGGGTCTGTAGTTGCTCCCCCTTATGGAGAGGGATGACTGCAGCAGTGTGCCTTTTGGTAGGGACAAAGCCTGAGGTGAGGCTGTGACTAAACAGGGCACACAGATGTGGTGCCAGTTCACTTTGTAGCTCATGTAGAACACAGCCAGGGATATTATCGGGTCCCATGTAAGCTGTATTCTTGGCTCTGGGCAATGCAGATTTAACCTGTGCTGCAGTAATGCTGGGTGCCTGGCATTCTTCCGGTATTGTGACTGATCCTTTGGGGGGGGGTAAGGTTGGCACTGAATCTGTCGGCCAGTATGTTGGCAATATCTTATTTTTATCTGTTTTTTTGTGTTTTTATCTGAGCCTATGCTCAGTATAGGAGGTGCCATTGTGCAGTAACAGAGCAAATCTGGGTATTGCTGTGGAGGTTCTTGATATAGATATAGAAGGCTTTGTGATTGTTTTTAGTGTCTGCTGCAATTCTGCCTTCATAACTGGCTTGGGAGGATTTGATGAGGGATCTCAACTTTTTGTTGAAGCTAATAAGGGGAGTTTTTCCAGTCTTGGGACTACACCTTTTTCTGCAACAGTTTCTTCCTTCTGTTGTAGAGTTTATTATTGACAGGGGACCACCAGATTGGCTTCCTATTTTTGAAGGAAAGCTTCTTGGTTCTGTTGGGTATGGCTAGTTCCATGCATTTATGTAAATGTTTGTACAGTGCATTGGTGTATGATTCGGCAGTCATGCAGCTATTTTCTATTGGCATGGGTGCTGTGAAGTTAGTTACCTGTGTTGTTAGGAGCCCAAAGTTAGCTTTGGAGAAGTTTTTCAAGGTGGTTACCTTTGCAGGGAAGGGGGTACTCATGGATTTAGTGTCAATAGATGGTTTACAGTCTGCAGCCTGGTTACTGTTTACTATGCTTGAGGGTGGTGATATTGTGTTTGTAGATTTCTGCTGAAACTTGAAATTTATGATTGTAGGAAGCTTGGGTGATGACTTCTGGTATGTTTGTGCAGAGGTGTGCGGTGCTCACAGACCATCTTTTTTGGTGAGACAGTGAACTCCATTGTGTATATACTTAAACCTCTCACAGACTGCATCATGTATAGCAAGTAAAAGCTCATTATCTTGAGCATTTGACAGTTCCTACACTGCCTAAAATCCCAACTGCTATGAGTCTGGCAACAGAAGAACATTGCCTGAACTGGTAGCATAGAGGAATAAAGCTTTGACTGTGGTCTAGATGAACCAAGTTCAGTTATCAGCTCCAGCACTTGATAAGTTGATTCCCGGTCTTCTTTTTCATCCAGCTGGAATTATTTCTTTTAAAAAGGTAACAGCCACCAATATATAGTTAGCAAATTACTCAATAGGTGCAAGGGATCTTAAGCATAAAAAAATCACAATAACCAAGATAGTAGGAATGGCAGTAGTATATAACAAAGCCTACAAGAAGTGATAACATTTGAGAAAATATACATCTGATGTTGTCAATCTTCATTTATTCATGACAGTTGGGTCTCAGTTCTGTCCTCGGAACTGACTTGGCCATTGTAACAAGCTCGTGCCAGCCAGAAACTCTCAAGCTAAGGCTACTTATAATGCCTCTCTTCCCTTCAGATCTCATTTGCCAAGTAGAGTTTCAAGACGCATCAGGCACTGCTCTCAAGCTAAGTGCTTTATTTTTCTAAATATTTCTCAATATTTTTCTCTCTTATAGCTCCCCTCCTTAATATTTCCTAGTCGCTTTATCCCTTATTACTGAATTAGTGTGTGAGTGCTGCTTTAACCTATTTTTTTTTTTACCTATTTGGTATTTCTTCTTTACCATAGTTGGTATAGGCCCCTCCCTTCCCCTCTTACTTCAGGTAACTCTTAAATACCATTGTTGGTATTCTTTCCTCTTCTTCTTTCTTCCCCTTTACCCTTATGGGTATTTCTTTTGCTACCATTGTTGGTACGTTCTAAAATAAAAAAAAAATCTTTAACTTGCTTTATTTCACTGTTGTTGTGCATGTGTATGTGATCACATAAACGGCTGTTAATTATTTTAGTGATTTACCTTAGAAATGGCTGAGAAAAAGGGCACAACTGGATTCAAGCAGTGTGACAAATGTGGCAGGAAGATGCCCATCTCTGATGGACATCTTTCCTGCGTTTATTGCTTGAGGGTGCCCTACTTAGAAATCCAGCCTCCGTGCGACTTCTGTAAGGGTTTTAGTGCCTGGACCCTTGCAGAGTGTCAAAACAAGTTGATCCTAAAGGGGTTGTTTAAAAAAAACTTTTCAGAGGCTTTGCCTGAGGTGGAGGTGTCAAAACCTCCTAGAAAAAAAGCAAAAAGAGGAGAGATTCGGTTCCAGCATCTCCTTTTTCTCATGAGCTAAAATCATCCAGAGGTCAGGTTTCCATGGAACTGAAGTCAAAACAATCTCAGCACCGGAGTCTATGGCCCCTTCCATGGTGCCATCTATTCTTATGGAACAGACTAAAGTTAACATGGTACCAACCCCTTCCATGGTATCTCAGACCCTCTCAGCACCAATAATAATTTTCCCTATAAAACTGGTCACTTCCCCCCAACACAACCTTTTGGTCATCCGACCATGGTGACCGAGGTTGAAACCCTAGCCAGGACTTGATATTCCCCATTCATTGTCCCCTTTGTTTGTCAGCAGCTCAGTCTCTTTATTGATCATCCAGAATCTCCCTCAGGGATGTCCATTTGTTCCACCAGGAGCCTTTTGGAGCTTGATATAGTTAGATTGGTGGATCAGCTCTTGGCAGCCAGAGGTATTCCAACCCCATCTAGGACCTCCCTCCCACTCAGAGGTTTTTTCTCCACGGACTCCAACTTATCTTCCTCCTTCAACCTCCCTGCAGGGTTTGGAGCCCTCGACACCGACGCCTCTCCTGGTGCCAAATTCTTCGGTACCGATGGTGGATCTCACCGTGGTCCCGGAACTCACTCTGGGGACCTTGGCTCAGTCAGAGCCGACCCATCCATGGGACCGTGACTTGGCTGCCGGCTCCAGAATCCCTAGTATAGCATCAATTTTTTCTATGGCGCCATCTACAGTTTCGGTTACTTTGACAGTTCTGAGTCCTCTCGCAGCTCCTTCTCTAGAGGCAGGCTCGTTGGAGTGGGGTGTGACCTCGGTTCTGAGGTTGTCTTTCTCGGTAATGAGCTCTCATCCCTCTTCAGGTGGGCTTGTCTTTCACATTATGGAGAGAGTGCTTGCCTCAGCAAGCTCTCAGTTGGCACCCTCAACATCAGAATGCCATATCTATGTGTCCTCTGGCACGCAGCTGTCACAGCTACTACACTTGGGCAGCGGGCACGGGACCAGCAAGACACTCTACTGCAGGCTACCCTCTCTTCACAGTCCTCAGACCTCCCTTCTGATGAGCCACCCCATAAGAAATTGTGCAAGAGGAAGCACACTGATTCTCCGGAAGAATTTCTAACCGAGGATACAAATTACGATGAAGGGAAAGGGTCTCCACAGTCACCCCCTGAAGATGTCTCCTTTGGAGACGTACTAGAAATCGTAAAGCAGAGGGGTGACTGGAAGCCCACCAACCCTTCCTCTAAGGAATCTGTCTTCTTGCAGGCTTTCCATGCCCGATCTTCTACTTCCTGGTGACCCTGCCTGCAGATGAGTTAGTCAAGCTCATCATGCAGCATGCTTGGAAGGCCCCTGACACCAGTGAGCCAATTCCTCAGAGACCTGACAAAATACTCTTCCCCCCAGAGGATCAACCCCACTGATTCAAGGGTTTATCAGTAGATACTATGGTGGTAGCAGCAGCCATGAAGAAGGAACTCGCAGAGGAGAGTCCTACTATCCATCCTCCAAAGCAAGAGTCTTGGATGTTGGACAGATTAGGGAAGTAGGTTTATGCTTCAATGACCTTTGCCATACAGTCGTTGAATTATTTGGCACATTTCACCTGTCTTCAAAGGGATCTAATCACTGAACTCTCAGGAACCCTAGCAGGAGCAGTGTCTGATGAGGTATGCAGTAAGGTTGCCTCCCAGCTTGCCACCCTAAAATCCATCTCTAACTCGTCCATGCAGTTGACTGCACATATAGCTGAAGGGGCGGCCAAAGCAGCAGGTGCAGGCATTGTCATGAGAGATTATGCTTGGATGCGCTTGTGTGACTTCGTGGACCCATTCAAGTCTTCCATCATCAACGCTCCCATTAATGCTTCCTCACTGTTTAGCCCAAAAGTTAAAGACACATTAGCCAGGTGTGAAAAGGACAGAAAGACCCTTTCTGTTGTGGGCATACATTTTTCCACTCCTCAAAGTCCCTATTCCAAGAATCAGAGAAATGGAAAGATATGGTTCAGGAAGTCCCAAGGGCCTTTTTGTGACACATATGCTGAGTTTTCTCGGGGCAGAGGGGGAACTCATCAGAAAGACATCCCTTCCATGGGGACCCACATAACCAGGGCTCCAAGGGATTCTTTCTGTGGGCAACCCTAGCAGCGCTTCTGAGGAGCGGTCTGATTGCTTGCCTCTGGAGGCAGTCAGGGGAAGGTTCTGTCTGCACCACTTAGCCTGGCATTCAATAATATTAGATTCATGGGTGCAGACAATAATTACCAGAGGTTACCATATCCCCTTCTATCTTCATCCAAGGCCACAAAGGCAAATCCCCAACATACCACACAGTCAGAGGGAAGAAGCAGCAGCTCAAGAAATTGAAAAGCTGCTCTAAAAAAGAGTCATCCAAACAGTCCCACCAGACCAAGTAGGATCCAAATTTTGCTCAAGATTCTTTTAGTGCCAAAAAAGACAGGGGACTGGAGGCCAATTCTAGACCTCAGTATCTTGAACAAGTTTGTCAGGTAGACAAAATTCTGGATGGTCACGGTTCAGTCTATCCTTCCTTTTCTGGAGAAAGATGATTGGATGTGCTCTATAGATCTTCAGGATGCATATTACCACATTAAAATGGACAAGCACTCCAGAAGATATCTCCACTTCCATCTGGGAGCCAGTCTTTACCAATTTCGCATGCTGCCCTTTGGTCTCACCACAGTCCCCAGGGTGTTCACCAAATGTATGGCAGCAGTAGCAGCTCATCTGAGACTGCAAGGATTCTGGGTGTTTTCATATTTAGATGATTGTTTCCTTACCACCCCAACCAAGCATTTACTGCTTCATGCCTTATACTACACTCTAGAATTGGCAGAGCTCATAGGCATTTCAATAAATAAACAGAAGTCAAAACTGGCACCCACTCAAAGCTTAGAATTCATCAGAGTGACATTTGATACAAGATCCTGTGTGGTTGTTATACCTCTTCACAGATTACAAAAGTTAAGGTCACAGCTCCAAGTGATACTCTCTCAAGATATAATCCCAGCTTGCTTAGTCTTACAGCTACTAGAGTCAGTGGCAGTGACAATCACCCTAGTTCCCCTGGCAAGATTCCACATGAGGCTGCTTCAATGGCTCCTAGTGTCACAGTGGTCTCTGTTAACACACCCCATGTCTTATCCAATCCACATAACAAATCATTGCAAGCAGGATCTGAATTGGACGATAAAGCCAGAAGAGGAGTTATGAAGTCACCCTTTTTCACCCCCTCAGCCCAAGGCCGTAGTGACCACAGATGCATCCCTGATGGGGTAGGGGGGCATTTTCAGGGAAACACAGTCCATGGCATTTGGTCCCCCTTAGAGGCCAATTTGCATATCAACGTCCTAGAATGGAGGGCGGTGCTTTTAGCGTTGCAAGCATTCCAATCTGCCCTTCTGTCAGGGACAATTGCTATCCAATCAGACAACATGTCGGTCATCTGGTACATCAGCAAACAAGGAGGAACCATATCCTATCCGTTATGTCAGGAAACTGTGAGAGTATGGCAATGGGAGATCACCTCCAACTGCATTCTGATAGCAATGCACATTCCCAGGAATTCCAATGTGATTGTGGACAAACTGACCAGATGCATTCTCCTGCCTCACAAGTGGTCTCTCAATCCCATTGTAGCGACAGAGATTTTTCATCATTGGGGTCAGCCTTGCTATGATCTGTTTGCATCTCCCACAAACCACAAATGCAGCAGCTACTTCGCCCTAATCCCCCATCAGGGGGATTCCCCAAGAGATGCTCTTCTGAACAATTGGCCCCCAGGAATGCTTCATGCCTTTCCTCCTTTTCCCCTAATACCTCAGTTTTTGAAGAACGAGCAATGGTTGAGAAGCAAAGTGATCCACATTGCACCCTATTGGTCCCATCAAGTCTGATTCCCCTTTCTTTGGCTTCACCTAGTTCACTGTCCATGAACTCTGGACCCAACTCCAGGACTGCTGCCTCATCCACAGGGGCTGGTCCATCCCAACCTACCAAGTCTCAAGCTGACCGTTTGGTACCTCAACTTCCGGTAATTGCCAGGCAGAATAATCTATCTTCCCCAGTACAAAAGATACTTCTGGCTTCCCATAAACCGTCCACCAAGAAACTTTATCTTAGTAAATGGAATAGATTTCTGATCTGGTCTCAATAAGAAGGAATTGACCCCGCTTCAGCCCAGATTAATAAGTGTTAGAATATTTGTCAACTTTACTCCAAACAGGAGCCTCAGCCTCTGCTATCAGAGTCCACTTAGCGGCTATTTCAAATTTCCTTAATGGCTTCAATGATTTTTCCTTGATATCTCACCACCTCTGCAAAACCTTCCTAAAGGGAGTATTTATTTAAAGCCACCTTTTAAAGAACCTATTGAACCTTACAAACTTTGATCTGTCAGTCCTTTGAGCCAGCAGTCACCTGCGATATAAACTTTTTGTCTTGGAAGACCTTATTCCTGGTAGCCATCACTTCAGCCAGGAGAATGTCAGGATTGCAGGCCTTGTGTGTAAAGTGGCCATACATCATTTTTCATAAAGAGAGAGTATCCCTTAGGACTAACCCCTCCTTTCTACCTAAAGTTATCTCAGACTCAAATATTAACCAATCTATTGACCTGCTAGTTTTCTTCCCAAATTTTTCAATCAAAGGAAAATATTGTTTACATTTGTTGATTGTACACAGACAATTACATTTTTATTTAGATAGAACTAAATCATTCAGAAAATCAGACCAACTATTCCTGTCCTTTTCAGGTTCTCAACTAGGCAAACCAGTTTCCAAAGTCACTTTGTGAAAATGTTTGAGAGATAGCATCACCTTTGTTTATCAACAAAATAAAATGAGTCTATCAACTAAAGTCAAGGCTCATTCTACCAGATCAGTTTCCACTTCAGTGGCCTTTCATTCTAGAGCCTCCATGAATGACATTTGCACAGCAGTTACTTGGGCTACCCCTCATACCTTTATCACTCATTACAAATTGGATATGGTCTCCAGGGGAAGAGCATCCTTTGGCTCTATGGTGCTCAGGAATATCCTTCCATAGGGCCTCCCAGGACATAAAGTAGCTAGGGACTCTGTCCCAACTGTCATGAATGAATGAAGACTGACAATATCAGATAAAGAAGTTATGTTCTTACCATAATGTTCCATCTGT
Source organism: Protopterus annectens (assembly GCF_019279795.1). Taxonomy (NCBI): domain Eukaryota; kingdom Metazoa; phylum Chordata; order Ceratodontiformes; family Protopteridae; genus Protopterus; species Protopterus annectens. Next base: position 656,644,611 of record NC_056743.1, on the reverse strand, counting down.
GTTGTCAATCTTCATTCATTCTTGACATCCCACCCTCCTACCCCCTCCAAAGACTCCTGGAGTTTCGGAACTAGTCCTGGTTCTGTAGTAGGGCAGTTGCTCGGACAAAGCTTCTGCTTTATGTTTCTACAGGCAAACTCGATCTGAAGGGAAGGGAAGAGAGGCACTATGGGTAGCCTTAGCTTGAGAGTTTCTAGCGGGCATGAACTTGTTAAAATGGCCAAGTCAGTTCCAAAGACAGAACTGAGACCCAGTTGTCAAGAATGAATGAAGATCAACAACACAGATGGAATGTTATGGTAAGAGCATAACTTCTGTTTTCAGTACTGTACTTTACTTTAACTTGATTGCAGTTACTAATAAAACAACTTATCTATATAGTAGACGACACGTACTACATGTTACAGTTTACAGCTTTTACTGTACAAGGTTTGCTTTTCGATACAGCTACAGATGATGATTCTCCATTTACCTTGAAACTATGTTCCTACAAAATACCAGATCTAACACCATTTAGTTTTACAGTCCTTTTATACACTTTTAAGTTTGCTTGATGCCATGCAGTCTGCTGATAAGCTGATTTTTGTTCTGTTTCAAGGTGAATTATGTGACAACCTTCAAGACTTAAGGGAGTTGTTCCTGTCTCCAGTCATCCTTGCACCTGTGTTAGTCAGGAATTAGGGATTCATCCTTTTCTGCAGTTCTTCTTGCAGCTGTAGTAGTCACGGAACAATTATCACATAGTATGGATGCCAAACATATATAGTAACTAGGCAATGTATCTAGCAAGAAGTTTAAGCAACTAGCAGGGCAATAGCAGCAGCAACTGTGTGACAATAGCACAGTAGTGCTACCCAGAATGCAGATAAGGGCACCTAATAGTAGTCCCATGCAAAAATTCTCAACTTACAGTAACACAGTAAATGCTAAAAACTCAAGTGAGCACACTGGCCAATTGCAAAAAAACAATTAGTTTTAGCAATTTTTCTACTGTAAGAGAAAGGGACTTTGCAGTATTTCTGCATGTCCCCTTTTTCTTTCCATTGCCTGTCTACTATCCATTTCAACATGCAAGTCTTCCCCTCTTTTGTTAACAATCTTGGTTTTCCCTTATTTTCCCCTTTCTCCTTTTTGACAATATCTTTGTATACTGCCAAAGATACTATCCATCATTATGCACAAGCTGTTTACCCCCTCCACTTGCTCCCATTGTCCAGCTCTTCTCTGCCATATAGCTCAACTGTTCATAGTCAATCTTTCTGTAATCCCACATTTTCACATTCCCCAGTTATCACATCCTGCTCCTTTACTAAACCATGCCATAGCAGGATTACTGTTTGCCACCTGGCATTGATAGTACTTGAGCAATAGATGTTGCCCTTTATGGTACACTCCTGCACTATTCAAGGATCCTCACTAGTTCATTCTAGATGCAGTCTCTGAACAACCTGTTGCTGGTACAGCTGTTTATAGGTTCATAGGCAAGTACTAGGCTATCTGCTCGAGGGCATCTATAAGCCTAGCCAAAATGTGTTGGCTTTCGCCGTTCCCTTAGATTAGTTCCCTGTGCCTCTGTTCAGCAGAGCCATTAATTCCCTGTGTCTCTGTCCAGCAGAGCCACTGCAGTGATCCCTGGGGTAAATTTTCTGTTTCCCATCCACTCATGAAGGTTTCTCTTGAAGAGTGTTAGTGAGGGGCTCTGCCTAATGTAGATTGGAATCCTGTTCCAGAGCATGGGGGAGTCTTTAGGACAGGAATCTATCCCTCCAGCACATCCTATTTATCATTGTGGTGAGGTTTAGATCCCTAGAGCATCTGGCTCTTGGGGATTTGTTTTTTTTTTAGGTGGAGCATGTCCATCAATTCTGGGTTGGACATGGCCTTGTATGTCTGGCAGAGACCACCTCTGAGTAAGCGGTATGCAATCAAGTACAGCTGGAGTTTCTTCAGTCGGGCTGCATAGGGCATCTGTTTGAGGCCAGTAATCCTCTTGGTGAGGTACTTCTGTGGTCATTCCAGCTGTTGCAGTTGTCTTGTAAGGTACATCCCAAATGGGGCATTGTACTCTATGATGGGTCTGATGAGTGATGAGTAGAGGGGCACAATAACCTCTTTTGTTCTAGATGCAAACCCTTTTGTGATTAGGTGGGCCACATAGAAGGATTTTCTAACCACCTTGGCAATATGATTATCAAAGGAGTGATTACTATCTACTTGGGTCCCCAGATCCCTTATTACATTTTCTGCATTTAGGGGACTAACACGTATGTGGTAGTTCACGGGTACTTTGTTTTTTCCAAAGGGGATGACTATGCACTTTTTGGCATTTAGCTTGAGGCCATGATTTTGACACCAGCTATCCATCTCAGTGAGACCCTTCTGGAGGATGTCTGTATCAGCCGGAGAGTCAATTATAGCCCCCAGTTTGCAGTCGTCTGTGAACTTGGTCAGCCATGGCCCTCCTGTGCTTGCCTGTACCTCTGAGAAGTATATACCAAACAGGAGGGGTCCCAGGACTGAGTCCTGGGGTACGCCACTTGTAACCAGTTTAGAGTCAGACCTAGAGTCTGCAACTCTCACCATGTGGTTCTATCCATGAGCCAAATGGCAACCCATCTCGTGATGTAGGGGTTTATGTTCAGGCTGGTGAGCTTGTCTATAATACCAGAATGGGGAATGGTGTTGAAAGCCTTTGCAAGGTCTAGGTAGGCTGTGTGGACCTCCTTTCCCTCGTCTAAAGCCTTAGTAACTGTCTCAAAGAAGTCCATCACGTTTAGGAGGCATGATCTGCCCTTAACAAAGCCAAACTGGGTAGGTCCAATGTTTGGAGGTTTCCAATGTCTCTGTTAATTAGTTCCATGATGATGCGCTCCATAGCCTTGCAGACCAGGCTAGTCAGGCTTATAGGGCGATAGTTCCCGGGGTCTGTTGTGACTCCACCTTTGTGGAGCAGGATAACTGTTGCTGTGCACCACTCTATGGGTATGTAGCCTGTAGAGAGGCTGAGTTTGAATAGTGTGTTTAGGAGAGGAGTTAGTTCATTTTGGATCCCTTGTAAGACACAGCCTGGGACACCATCTGGTCCCACTGAAGCTGTGTTTTTGGCTTTGGATAGGGCTGTTTTCACCTGTGTGCCAGTGATTGCCGAGACTCTACATTCTTCTGGTATGGTTTTGGGCCCTTTGGGGGGTGCGGTTTGCACTAAACCTGTCTGCCAAAATGTTGGCAATATCAGTCGGCTCAGTGTATTTTTTGCCATTCTGCACTAACTCAGAGCAGATCTGAGAGATTCCACTTAGGTTCTTGACATAGCTAAAGAATGCTTTGTGGTTATCTTTGGAGAAGCTAGCCTTGGATGATTGTATGAGGGATCGTAGTTTCTTGCTGATACTGATCAGGGATGTCTTTCCTTCTTGGGATGTTACTCTTTTCTGTACTAGTTTCCTCCTTCTGTTGTATAACTTGTTTATGGCAGGGGTCCACCCAACTGGTTTCCTTTTCTTGGAGGAGTGAGTCTTGGTTTTGCTTGGGATAGCACGATCCAGGCATTCTTGCAGGTGCTCATAGAGTGCCTTTGTAAGGGATTCAGCAGCTTGGACAGCGTTGTCCTTTAGCATGGGAGCTGTGAACCTTTCCACCTCGGTTCTTACCTAAAGTGAAGTCTGCTTTTGAAAAGTTTTTCACGGTGGTTTCCTTGATTGGGGGTAGGGGTGGAATGTGGATATCCAGAGTGATTAGTCTATGGTCTGATCTAACCAGCAAGGGGTTGGCCTCCAGTGTAGAACAGGGAATTTGAGTTTATAAATTCTAAGAAGCGTTGGGAAAGGGAGTTAGTACTTAAGTAGTTCTCCCAGTCAATGTTTGGATAATTGAAATCACCCAATATTAGGGCGTTTGGTAGGACCTTCATATTTTCCAGTGTCTCCAGAAATGCAGAATGGGGGTCCTGGGTCATGGTGGGTGATCTGTAGCAAACTACAATTTGAATTGCAGTTTTGCCCATTGTTAGTTGCACATGGATGATCTCTGAGACATTGTGCTGCGCCACTAACCTGGAGGTGTGGGTATCCTTGATGAATATGGATAAACCCCTGCCTTTTGTGTTTCTGAGCGGGTTCTGTGGCCGAAAAGTATGGTATGAGTTATAGCCTGGTAGTGCTGGGATGATCTCTGAAGCCTTAAACCAGGTTTCTGTTATTGCACAGATATCAATGTTCTCCAAACTGAGGAGTGCCTTGAGTGCAAGCATTTTGAGGTTTGGACTTCTGACGTTGCATAGCATTACCCTCCGTTTTTGGTTACTTGTGCTATTTACCGTGGTGGGTTTGTCTTTTGAGCCTTGCCTAAAAAAGGCACTATGGGGGCGGCAAAAGCCTTGGCCAGTATTCAAAAGCCTAAGGGTGACAGGTTCAAGCCATCTCTTGCGAAGCAATGTGGCTTGTCGAGCATGTCATCCCAGGTGGACAGATACTGGACCCCCTTTGAATGACACCAGAAACTTAGCCAATTGTTGATATTGATCAGTTTTTCTTTATACTGTGGCATCATTCTTGGTGAGGGCAGGATGCTACTCAGGGTCAGGGTCATACCAGCCTGGGCTATGTGATTAGAGAGCTCTTCTATGTCTCTTTTCATGTAGTCCAGGGAGGTATGTTTCAGGTCATTCACACCAACATGGACAATGACAGAGTCATATTTGTACTTGTTCTGGAGTGACCTGAGTGCCTGTGTTATGTGGCAGATCCTGGCGCCTGACAGGCAGCTAACTGTAACCTTCTCCTTATCCAGCCTAGTGGCTGTGTGACATCAGTGTGCCTGACTACAGAGTCGCCTATTACTAGTGTGTTGGGTATGTTATTTTGCCTTAAGGGCTGTGATTGCGTTCACACACTGATTATGTGAAGTATGTGTTTCATGGTTAGTGATGGGGTGTGAAGGTTGCTTAGGTGTCTGCTTTGGAGGTCTCTGTTGCTTTTGCAGATTTTTATTTAGAGCCTTCGAGTAAGTTTTTGTGTATTTATGTGTGTTATTTGCCGGTGTTGGTTTAGTAGGTCTGTGTGAGACTGGTGGTGTGTTGCAAGTACTTTCCTTCTCCTCTTGACTGTCAGTTCCCATCTTGGGTTGAGAGAGGTTTGCCTCCAGTTTGGCTGTATAATTGCATCTCTCGCATATATTAGTGTTTGGTGGTAGGAGGAGAGGGTTGTCTGTGAACATGAGGCAGTTGTAACATTGTCTCAAAATGACCAGATTCACCAGTTGCACTGGAGAGTACACCTGAAACTGCCCTTTGGACATGCCTGAATAGGTAAAGTGAGCTGTTTTACTGATTGGCTGGTAGGGACAAATAGAGAGCCTTGTCCTTCTGGACAGTATGGGGGGGAGGTCTAGTGCTAGGGTTAATTAGTGCTTGCTATGAGTTTTGAGCAAGTGCTGGGCTGTGAAATTAATGGTTTGAGTGCTTAAGTTGAAAGTCTGTCTAGTTCCAAGGAAAAAAATTGAAGAGTAGACTTCATGGAGCAGGGAATAGTTTAAGCCTAGCTAACCGGCGCGCAAATGCGGGTGGTGCTGCGGTAGTGTTGTCGCCTCACAGTAAGCCGCTGTCCAGTTCGATTCTCAGCTAGAGCGTCTTCTGCATGGAGACATGCATGAATGGGCAACTGCCAATCATTAGCGGACCGGAGTTCCGCTGTGGGGACCCCTAACCGGGAAAAGCCGAAAGACACAAACAAATTAGCAGGGAAATGAAAGAGATAAAAATTAGCCCAAAATGGCCAATAAACTACTAATGTCTGGGCTGAAACCACTCCTCCATGGACAGATAGGCTGCTCAAAGCTCCCCTCTCTCACAGGTGAACAGGGAAACTTCCTTCTATCCAAGTAAGGTATAGGTTCATAGGTTCATAGGTTTATACTAGGCTATCTGCCCTAAGGCATTTATAAGCCTAGCCCAGAGTTTTTGTGGCTTACATACCCTTATATGAAAAAATACTGTGCCCATTAGTTTGTTGTGCCTCTGTCCAGCAGTGACACAGAGATGATTCCCGGGGTAAACCTATGATCTCCCATCCACAGGTCAAGATTTCTCTTGAACAGAGCCAGTGAGGTGCTCTGCCTCACATGGACCGGATTTTATTCCACAGCATAGGGAGTCTCTGAGTGATAAATCTATCCCACCAGCACATCCTATTTATATCCGTGCTAAGGTTTAAGTCGCTTGCCCTAGTGGTTTTGGTGGATTTGGATTTTTTGAGGTGGAGCATGTCCATTAATTCCGGGTTGGACATGGCCTTGTATGTCAGGCACATGTCACCTCTGAGCAGACGGTATGCGACTGAATAGAGCTGGAGTTTCTTCAATCTGGCAGCATATGACAGATTTTGGAGTCCCTTTATCCTTTTGGTGAGGAACTTTTGGGGTCTCTCCAATTGCTGCAGATGTCGGGTGAGATACATCCCGAATGGGGCACTGTACTTGATCATTGGTCTGATAAGTGAAGAGTACAGGGGAACAATGACCTCACTAGATCTGGATGTGAATCCTTCATGATCAGGTGGGCAATGTAGAAAGTCTTTCTAACCACTTTAGCAACGTGAGTGTCAAAGAAGGCCACTGTCAACCTGGGTCCCCAGGTCCCTGATAACCTCTTCTGTGCTTAGTGGATTGCCTATATGGTAGCTTGTTACCTTGTTTTTCCGAAGGGTATGACTATACATTTTGGCGTTTAACTTCAGGCCATGGCTCTGGCACCAGCTATCTGTTTCCGTGAGTCCCTTCTGAAGGATATCCATGTCTGAGGCACTTTCCACTATGGCCCAGTTTGCAGTCGTCTGCAAACTTTGTCAGCCAAAGTCCTCCCATGTTGGCCTGTACTTCTGAGAAGTAGATGCCGATAGGGCCTGTGGGACACCACTTGTGACCGGCTTGGAGTCTGACATAGCGCCAGCAACTCTAACCCTGTGGGTTCTGTCCTTAAGCCAGTTTGCAACCCATCTTGTGACATATGGGTTTACATTTAAGCTGGTAGTTTTCTTTACAAGGTCAAGGTAGGCTGTATGGACTGCCTTTCCCTCATCAATGGCCTTGGTGACTGTTTGAAGAAGTCGACCAAGTTCAAAAGGCATGATCTGCCCTTGACGAAGCCAAACTGGGTCAGGTCCAATGTCTGCAAGTCCCCTATATCTTTGTTTATGAGCTCCATTATGATCCTCTCCATAGCTTTGCAGACTAGACTTGTTAAGCTTATGGGGCGGTAATTACCAGGGTCCGTAGAGGCACCGCCTTTGTGGAGTGGGACCACAGTTGCCGTATGCCACTCCTTGGGCACGTATCCTGTGGTAAGGCTGAGATTAAACAGTTGCCTTATGTGCGGGTTTAATTCCTCATTTAGCTCGTGTAGCACACAGCCGGGGACACCATCTAGTCCCATTGATGCTGTGTTTTTAGCTTTAGAGAGAGCAGCTTTCAACTGCGCATTTGAGATGTCGGGGAGGCTACACTCCGCTGGGATAGTTATCTCTCCTTTAGGGGGGGAGAGGAGGGAAAAAATAAATTCCCACTGTCAGTCTCGAACCCAGGACCTTGGTAACACTAGTCTGTATGACCTACCACTAAGCCATGACTCTCATGGCTTAGATATGGGCAATACAGTATGGGCAATGCAGAAACTTGTAACAGCCCTGAATTCAGCTATAACCTGAAAACCGGACTATACTAGTTCAGAAAGGCAGGAAACAAGTATTTTTTTTGTTTTTTTCAGAAAATAAAGCAGATACAATCAAAAACCCCCACTTTAAATGCACAGAAATGGCTATCACACTTTAATGTGTAGCCTACAAAAGTTAAACAGATTATTTAACCACAAAAATGACTTAGTTCAAGTGCAGGCAGCAAATAAGTACAATCTTCTTCTTTCAGCTTTTTCCCAGTTAGGGGTCACCACAGCAGATCATCTGTCCACTCATGATTGGCAGTGGAGTTTTACAGTGTCGAGTTGCCAGCCTGGAGCCCAACCTTCCACAGATGGCACACACATGCAAACACTCACACCTAGGGCCAATTTTGAGTGTATAATCCATCTACTGCATGTCTTTGGGATGTGGGAGGAAACCGGAGCACCTGGAGGAAACCCACGCGACCACAGGGAGAACATGCAGACTCTGCACAGAAGGCACCGCAGCCGAGAATCGAACCGGAGAACCTCTTGCTGTGAGGTGGCAACGTTAACTGCTGCACCACCGTGGCCGCCCGCAGCAAATAAGTACAATATGTAGCAGAAATAAGCTTTTTAAATCACAGAAACACTAAAAAATTGCTGTTTTAGGCGGAATTAGTTAAAGACAGCAAGAAAATGAAAATTCTACTTTTTCTACCCCCAACATCCTAAGCCAATGTCTTATCTTATTACATTCCTCCTTTGATGTATCCAGTGGATGGGACATTGTGCCTTGCAATCATTTGTTTTCATGTGAGCTTCAGACCTCAGGGGCAGTGTAGTGACCTTGTTCTCTACTAGTCCTATGGTGACACACCCCATTCTTCCTCCTCAGTCACAACAGTCCCCCCCATGACATCTATTTCTACCACTGTCTCCTTCTCTTTTCTTTAGTAGGGCATTCCCACACTCAGCCAGTCCAATTTGTCATCTCTGTTTCTGTGATGGAGGCTATGACTACACATTCATTCCCTGAGACAATCTATAGTTCCTCCATCTTCTTTCTATGTCCCTAGCATGAAACAGCATCTTAGTCCAACCATGTTACTTTATCTGTCCCTATTGGCATTTCCTTGTTGATGTTCTCCCTGAGTTGAACTTCCAGTCCCCTATCCCCCACCATTTTCATGCCTTCCAGTCTACTCTGTTCTCTCTATAGCTAACATCCCCTGTCTAAGCTCTACTTTTATGTCCCTCCACTTCACTTTAAATGCACAATAGTATTCATCAGCTATTACAAAATCTGAATGCATAAGAGACCAAACTACATAACAAAGAACTGAAATCACATAACCAAAATATTCAAAATAGTCAAATTTCATAACAGTGCAGAATCAAATGAACATGGTATTAACTGTAGGTACTAAACATGGTTTGGATAAATGTATCCGGTTATCTAGAAAGTATGGTTAGAAAGTGAAATGTTTTAATTTAATATGACGTTCATGAAAGTGAAATGTTTTAATTTAATATGCCGTTCATAGTCTGGTAAATATCCTGCTTGCAGGATTTATGTACTTATTAATGCTAGTTAATAAAAATAAATGGAGTGAAAGTGATACCAAAACTGTCAGATAACTTCCATAAACAAGTTCCAAATACAAATTTATTTTGTAAAGACAAAGCCAGAAGTGGAAGATTGTAGGAACAGAGCTTATATTCCAGCTAATATGAGTTTGGTTTATTGCCCAGTCACAGAGTATAACACTCCATTTGGCATATATACTCTAAAGACTCTCCCAGCTGGACTTCGAAGATAACAAATAAAGTACAAAGCTGAAAACAGAGTCTGCAAACTGCTGTAGAGTATTAACACATAATGGTACTTGAAGTGTTTATGAGGACAGGAAGAGAGAACGTGAAGCAAAAGGGAGAGCAACTGTGGAAACTCAGAAGGAGATGGGGAAGAGCTGGGAAAAGCAGATGGTAATGGCACCATAAAAAGAAAGTGAATGATCAAATGTCCTCTAACGTTTTCAAGGTAAGCGAGTCCCTCTTGGAATACATGGAGACCAATACGAGTGCAGGAAATAGAATATATTTTAAACAGGCATACAGAGTAAATAGTTGATATGCAAATTGCTAAAAAGAAGTGAAAGAAAAAAATGGTGGAACAGCATTTAAAATATGAACAAATGACACATAAACTGCCTAAACTTGAGGATAGGCCACGTAGAGAAAAGTTAAGGCTTGCAGCATTACAAGGGCAAACTGAAGGGAAGAACTGTAAATTCTTTATGAAAACATGCCTCAGCACATGGACTAAACTTTCTATTGAACATATTTAAATAGAAAGAGCACACAGAGAAATACTCCTACATTTTGATTGAGAAAGCAGCTGAGACCAATATTGAATAAACTGTAGACATATCAGCTAAAGGAGGAAGTTCTTTCTATTTTGTGGAGGAAGGGAATGATCTTAAAAGTCTGGAGACAGGGGGGCGTGGCCAAGGATGAACACAGGATAGCAGCAGATTTCTTCAGCTCCACCAATTTCATTACATTGACAGGAATTAATTACTTAAAAAATTATTTTTTGAAGTAATTTTCTTTCTAAATATGTTTGTTTTATATAGTTCTTGAATTATATCTAAAAAAGAAAGGAAA